>NC_133656.1:169459058-169693561 GCF_009905375.1 Apium graveolens
ATAATGAACATCCGTCGAGATGTAAATTTGACTTAGACAAAATTTCATCTAAAATAGAAAAATCAATTAAGTTTCTAGCTACATTACAAATTGCAAAATTATCAGATATAATTTAAGAATAATTAAGCATACATAACTCACTTACCAACCTAGTAAAGGTGGATTCATCAAGTGGCTTGGTAAAGATATATGCAAGTTGCTTTTCACTTGGAACAAAATGAAGTACCATAGTACCATTCATTACATGTTCCCTAATAAAGTGGTACTTGATGTCTATGTGCTTTGTTCTTGAATGTTGCACTGGATTTTCAGTGATGGCAATTGTACTTGTGTTATCACAGAAAATAGGAATTCCATCCACTTGCAGACCATAGTCCAACAATTGGTTTTTCATCCATGGAATATGTGCACAACAACTACCAAAACAATATACTCAGCTTCAGCTATAGAAGTAGAAACTGAATTTTGCTTTTTACTGAACCAGGATACTAGCTTGTTTCCTAAAAATTGACAAGTTCATGTTGTACTTTTTCAATCAATTTTACAACCTGCATAATCTGTATCTGAATAACCAGTTAGATCAAAACCAGAATCTCTAGGGTACCAAATGCCAAGTTTTGGTGTGCCCTTGAGATATCTGAAAATTCCCTTAATAGCTACTAAATGAGATTCTCTAGGATCAGCCTGAAATCTAGCACAAAGACAAGTAGCAAATATTATATCTGGCCTACTAGCTGTTAAGTATAAAAGTGAGCCAACAATGCCTCTATAGCTTGAGATATCCACAGACTTTTCAGTAGTGTTTAATTCAAGTTTAGTTGCAGTGGCAATGGGAGTTTTTGCAGATGTGCAATTCATTAGGTCAAACTTCTTTAAAAGATCATAAATATATATGGTTTAACTAATGAAAATTCCATCACTAACTTGCTTAACTTGTAAACCAAGAAAGTAGGTTAGTTCTCCCATCATGTTCATTTCATACTTAATTTGCATCAATTTGGCAAACTTTTTGCAAAGTATTTCATCTGTAGAGCCAAATATAATATCATCTACATAAATTTGAACAAGTATACTAGAGCCATTAACATTTCTAAAGAATAAAGTTTTGTCAACAGTACCTCTTGTGAAGTGATTTTCTAAGAGAAACTTTGACAAAGTATCATACCAGGCTTTAGGTGCTTGCTTCAATCCATAAAGTGCTTTCAAAAGATAGTAGACATATTCTGGAAAATTTGGATCTTCAAAACCAGGAGGCTGACTGACATAGACTTCCTCCTCCAAGTCTCCATTTAGAACGGCACTTTTGACATCCATTTGACAGACTTTGAAATTGGCATGGGTTGCATAGGCTAAGAAAATTCTGATGGCTTCAAGTCTTGCAACAGGAGCAAAAGTTTCATCAAAATCTATTCCTTCGTGTTGACAATAGCCCTTAGCAACCAATCTAGATTTGTTCCTGACAACTATGCCATTTTCATCCATCTTGTTTCTGAATACCCACTTGGTGTCAATTGGATTCTTTCCTTTAGGCTTGGGTACCAGCTTCCATACCTTATTCCTTTCAAATTGGTTTAGCTCCTTCTGCATAGCTAAAACCCAATCAGGATCCAACAGAGCTTCTTCTATCTTCTTTGGTTCTTCCTTTGAGAGAAATTTGCTATAAATAAATTCTTCTTGAGTTGCTTTCCTTGTTTTAACTCTAGAAGATGCATCACCAATATGAGCTCAAAAGGGTGATCTCTAGTCCATTTTCTCTATTAAGGTAGATTAGCTCTTGATGAAGAGGCCTCATTGTTGTCTTGATGTGTGACTGAGTTTTGATTATCAGAAACTCCCCCTGAGTTTATGGATCTTAAAGATGGGGTTCTTTCTATAAGTGATCTGTTTTGATTCTCAGCTTCTCTCATTGTTCCGACGGATGATGCACTTTGTATCTCGACGGATGAAGCTGATTGTCTACTGACTGATGACGCACTTGGTCTTTCGATGGATGTTGAATTATGTGCTTCATTGGTTGTAGACTTATCTGCTTGGTCCTTGGATATTGGTTCTTGATCACTATCATCATCACTATCTTCACAAATCATCTCCATATTGTCAAACTTGAGGCTCTCATGGAAATCTTCATCTTGCAGTCCTTCAATCTTTTTATCATTAAACACAACATGTACATATTCCATAACAATGTTGGTTCTTAGATTGTAGACTCTATATGCTTTTCCAACAGCCTATCCAACAAAAATTCCATCATCTGCTTTGGCATCAAACTTTCCATGTTGATCAGTTTGATTC
This sequence comes from Apium graveolens, assembly GCF_009905375.1. Classification (NCBI taxonomy): domain Eukaryota; kingdom Viridiplantae; phylum Streptophyta; class Magnoliopsida; order Apiales; family Apiaceae; genus Apium; species Apium graveolens. The sequence goes on from NC_133656.1 coordinate 169,461,351, forward strand.
CTTAGAATGTAGCACTTGCATCCAAAGACATGAAGAAAATTTAGAGTTGGCTTACTATTCTTGAACAATTGGTAGGGTGTCATGTATTTTGCTTGATTAACCAAAGAAATATTTTGAGTGAAGCATGCAGTATTCACAGCTTCAGCCCAAAAATATGTTGGTAACTTTAATTCTTCCAGCATTGTTCTTGCAGCTTCAATAAGAGACCTGTTCTTTCTTTCCACCACTCCTTTTTGTTGTGGAGTTCTAGCTGCAAAAAACTCATGCATGATCCCTTTTTCTTTACAAAATACTCTCATCACAGAATTCTTGAACTCAGTTCCATTGTCACTTCTGATTCTTCTAACCTTGAAGTCAGGATGATTTTTAACTTGCCTTATGTGATTGGTGATGATTTCACTAGCCTCGTCTTTGGACTTTAGAAAATATGTCCAAGAGAACTTTAAAAAATCATCTACAATTACTAGGCAATATCTCTTCCCAGAGATGGACAACATATTTACTGGTCCAAACAAGTCCATATGAAGTAACTGTAAAGGTTCTTCAATTGATGATTCAAGCTTCTTTTTGAATGATGCTTTAATCTGCTTTCCTTTCTGGCAGGCATTACATAATTTATCCTTTGTAAACTCCACTTGAGGAATACCTCTAACCAATTCTTTCTTGACTAGCTCATTCATGGTCCTGAAGTTTAGATGGGACAACTTCTTGTGTCATAGCCAACTTTCATCTTGACTTGCTTTACTGAGAAGACAAGTTACTGATTCTGCATTTGATGAGTTGAAATCAGCTAGGTACACATTTCCTTTTCTCACTCCAGTGAGAACCACTTTATTGCTCTTCTTGTTGGTCACAACACAGGCTTCAAAATTGAAAGTGACTGAGTTGCCCTTATCACAAAGCTGGATGATACTCAACACATTATGCTTGAGTCCATCCACTAGGGAAACCTCTTCAATGATGACATTATCCTTTGAAATCAACCCATATCCCACAGTATAACCTTTGTTGTCATCTCCAAAAGTGATAATTGGGCCATCTCTTTCCTTGAACCCAGTGAGCATGGTAGAAACTCCAATCATGTGCCTTGAGCACCCACGATCCAAATACCAAAGATTCTTTCTGTTTCCCTGCACACATCAAAATCAAATCAAGTTGATTTTGGTATCCAAGTTTCCTTGGGTCCTGCCTTGTTAGCCCTTTTCTTTGGTTTCTTAGGTTTGACCTCATTTGACTTAGGTATTTCAGATTCATCCTTAGTCATTTGAGTTGGACCTTTGAAACCATTCATTGAAGCAGAATTATCATGCATATTTTGATTTAAAGGAAAAGATATGTTATGTGTAAACATGTTATTCCAGTAAGGCATGCTAAATGGCATTTGAAGCATACTAAATGCAGCATAATATGGATTTGGTGGAAATGGCATATTAGCAAATTGTGCATTCATATTCTATGCAGGCAAGATATTCATAGACATGGCAGACATGTTGGGAAATGAAGGAGGTGTAGACATAGGAGTAGGCATAGCAAGTTTGCAATTAATAGACAAATGATTAAAAGTACCACACTTAATATATATTTTTCTTGGAGCATATTTATCAGGTGTGTAGTTGTTATGTTTGTTAATTCCTACATCCCCAATTCTGTTGTTTTTCCTTTTTGATTCTGATTTAACCTCAATCTTATCTAATCCGTCATTCAATTTCTTAATAGACAGATGACCAACATTGACTCTCTTTTCTTTTCTCACTTGACTTGATTCTCCTGGAACAAAGTTTTTAGAAACTGATCCATATTTATCATTCAACTTAGCTAGCTTAGCTTTTCTAATTGGCTTACATTCGACGGATGTGGCTCATTGTCTTTCGACGGATAATCCTTTTGATTATTCGACGGATAATTTTCATCATCCATAGAGTCCACATTTGTTGAAAATCCTTCAACCAAGTTGGAATCAAGCTTCTCTTTATTCTTTTTCCAGGCTGCATCACAAAAAGACTCTATACCTTGAACCTTAGTGATTTGAGCATGGACATCTCTAGATGATTTCCATGCCTTAATCACTTCCTGTTCTCGTTCAAGTTGCTTTCTTAAAATCTCCTCTTTCTTTAAGGATTTAGTTAGTTCATCTCTAACAACCTTGCATTCTAATTTCAATTTTTCAAACTCAATGAATTGAGTCTCTAGCACATTATTTCTTTCACTTAGAAACACATTGTTCTCTTTAATTTTATTGTTTTCTTTAGTGAGAGACTTAAGTGTAACACGTAGGTGATATAATTCAGTAGACATGTCATTTATTGCATCATTACACTCAGCTTTAGATAAATGTGCTAGGTTAGTTGTGATTACCTGATTGCTTGATGCACTGGTCTCGGTTTCATCTGATTTGGCCATTAGGGCTAGATTGACAATTTGTTTCCTTATCCTCATCCAATTCATCTGCAGCCCAGTCATTTTTTTGTGTAATGAAAGCCCTTTCCTTTTGCTTGAGAAACTCAAAGTATTTTTTCTTGTAATCAACAGTCTCAAACTTCTTTTTACCAGAATCAGGCTTCTTGCATTCAATTGTAAAATGACCTTCCAAGCCACACTTGAAACACTTGAATTTTGATTTATCAACCATGTTTCTTCGTCTTAGCTGCTCCAAAATTCTTCTTGAATTTGAGCTTGGCAAATCTCCTGGATAAGAATGCTAGATTCTCATCTATATTATCCATGTCATCTTGGATCAACTGTTCTTCATTTTCAGCTACCAGCCCTTTACCCTTGCTCTCACAAACCTTTGAATTTGATGCAGATTCCACAGCTTCAACCTTCATTTCCTTTTCCTTCTCTAGCTCAACAACTAGTGCAATGGATCCTCCTTTCTTCCTTCCTTTCTCCATCCTCTCATCTTGCTCTATTTTAAGCTCATAAGTCTTTAGAATTCCATACAGTCATTCCAAGGTGAATTCCTTGTAATCTTGAGAGTTTCTTAAAGAGACTGACATGGGCTTCCATTCCTTTGGCAGAGAGCTAAGGAATTTAAGTTTTGAGTCTTTTGTTTGATAGACCCTTCCATGCAACTTGAGAGCATTCAGTAGCTTTTAAAATCTACTAAATATGTCAATGAGTGATTCACTTTCTTCACAGTGAAAATGCTCATATTTTTAAATCAAGAGTTGCATCTTGTTCTCCCTGACTTGCTCAGTACCATCACAGATAATTTGAATTGTGTCTCAGACCTCTTTAGTTGTTTTACAGTTTATGATGTTGTCAAACATATCACCATCAACATCATAAAACAGTATGTTCATGCTTCTTATCTTTCCTGACTTATTCAATGTCTGGATCAGACCATTCATGCCTAGACTTTGGAACTGATAGTTCATTCCCTGTAGCAGCTCTCATAGGGACATGAGGACCTCTTTCAATGCAGTCCACACAAGCTTCATCTTGAGAGAGAAGATGTAGTGCATCTTCACCTTTCATTGGTGATAGTTGTCTTTGTCCAGAAATGGAATCTTCACTCTAACATCTTTTTTATTCATCTTGTTGATTGTTGTGATATTTACACTCTTTGTACTTCAAGAGCTTGCTCTGATACCAATTGTTAGTCCCAAACAATGCAACAAGAATTACAGAAGGGGTTGAATGTAATTATGGCTACTTTTTGGGTTTTAAGACTGTTCTTACTCAATATAACAGTGTTTGATTTTGCAAGAAGTGCGGAATGAAACTTGAATTGAAATAAAAACACAAAGTGATAAAACACAAAGCTTTAAAACTTTCTGGTGGATTTGAACTTATCCACTAGAGATATATATTAGTATGAGAACTCTATAATGCTTGAATAACACACAGCTGCTTACAAGTGAACAAACAAACTTGCATAGAAATTCTTAATAGATACAGCCTTATCTATCTCTCTCTGGAAAAATAATGTTTACTTAGTTTTTTTTGTTCTACTTGCTACACTTGGTTTATATATCACCAAGTTACATAATAGTAAGACAAGACAATAAAAACAAAATTATATCTAGTCTAACTTCATGCTACTACATTACTCTATCCAGCATCTTTGACTATCTTTGTATTTGCATGGAAATGGTAATGCTTCTTTGTTCTCTAAATCCTATAATTAGGCTGCCATATTCCATTTGCAAACACCCGACGCATGTGAGTGTGTTGTCACTGTCAACTGCTAATTTGAATATTGTCATCCGTCGGGATTATGTTGATCATCCGTTGGGAGTCTTGTTGATTATTCATCGGTAGTCTTTGTAGATCATCCGTTGGTAACCTTTCTGTCACTTGACTCCATTTTACTTATACAGAATTACAAGACATCTTATATTTACAATTAGTCAACCTATTCTGCATATCAATCTAGTAGTCAACATGACTTAAAGAATCCTACAGTGTCTACTCAACTAATACATTATTGTTTGCAGAAATGTGCTACAAGACTTATTGTTACATAAGCTACACTATCGATGGATGTCAAATTATCATCCGTCGGGACTATAAAGTTCATCCGTCGGGACTATATTAAAACATCCTTCGAGAGCTACAAGAACACTAAGTTAAATCTACTAAGGTGTTTTGTTCAACTTATCACCAAGTTCACAACATATTTCTAACAACTACTGGTTTACACAGTGTACAATAAGAAATGCTATTCACTTTAATAAACTGTCACTTATCATTTCTATTTTAGGAAAATCATATCTTCCATTTATGGCTTAGCATATCTTTACATCCTATGTTAATTCTGATCTTCCTTTGTCTGTTAATCTTGCACACTCTTCAAGCTGCTTTTTGTAGACTTGTCAATCTAGCTGGTTGGATTGTTTGTTGATTGTTAATCTTGGATATTGTACTGGTCTGCAATTTGTACTTTGAAATTTTACCTCGAGATCTTCAGTTAGGCATATAGAGATCTTGACATCTCGATAAGTATACTGGCTTATCGAGATCTCTAATACTCCATAGTAAAATTGACTTGTAGAGGTCTCTAAGTTCTCTATAAGAGAATTAAGCTTGTCGAGATCTCTCATCTTCATATCTTCATTTTGACTTATCGAAATCTCTGAGTTCTCTAGTGACTGGTTGACTTGTCGATAACTCAGAGTTCTCTAGTGAAATTTGACTTGTCGATAACTCAGAGTTCTCTAGTGAATTTTGACTTGTCGATATCTTTGAGTTCTCTAGTGCTTGTTGACTTGTCGATATCTCTGAGTTCTCTAGTGAAATTTGACTTGTCGATAACTAAAAGTTCTCTAGTGAATTTTGACTTGTCGATATCTCTGAGTTCTCTAGTGAAATTTGACTTGTCGATAACTCAGAGTTCTTAGTAAACTTTGACCTGTCGATAACTCTAAGTTCCCTAGTGAAGAAATGACTTGTCGATATCTTCAATCTCCATGTCTTCAATTTGGCTTGTCGATATCTCTGCGTTCTCTAGTAGCTTTCCTGAGTTCTCTATAAGTCATTCTGAAGTTCTCGAATGACTTCTCTATAACACTAATCTGTGACTTGTAGAGATGCTTGACTTAGAATATTTTTCTCAAACAGATTTATTCAACTCCAAGCTTCTTCATAATTCTTCTGAGGCATGATCTTCCTGATCTTCTTCCAGATAGAATTCTTAGGCTTGATACTGTTTACAGAAAAAGACTCAATTCTGCTCTTTGACATTTTTACAGACTTTAAATGTTACAAATACAAAATGCAAAGTAAGATTACAATACAACTTACTTAGGGTTTGCAATTTGACTTAGTCTTGTTAAAGTACAGGCATGTCTTGTACAACAATCTCCCCCAATTTGTGAGAAGATTGTTTAACACAAATTAATGCATGTTAACAAGACTAACCCCAAGTTATGATGAAAAATAAAATTATTATAGAAGTTGACACAATTACAACAATGTATATTAGATGATTTTGAGTTGGGTAATTATAAGCATTAGACAAAGACTGGAACTTTTGATTCTTCTCTGTTGAGGTCCTTTAAATATACAAGAATTTCAAGTTCCTCTATGATTGGAGTCCCAGTTAGAGCTTCTAATCAGTTTGAGTCTGTCTTGTTTTGGATAACCATCTAACATTTCAATTCTGAATTTTGAAAAATGAGCCAGCTTTTACATTCAGAAATCTTCCATCTTAGAGATTCTGCTCATCCCCTTTTTTCTTTGAGTTTTTCTGATCTTTGATGTACATTTCAATCTCTTCATTATACTTCCTCTTTTTTCCTCATATTATGCTTTACTCCTTGCTCTTCTTTCCTCTCTTATAATCAACCATTCAGCTAGAACAGATCTCAATGCTCTTGTAGCAGTATCCTTATCCTTCAACAAACTTATCACTCTCTTGATTTCTATTGGAGAGAGAGTGTCCATCAAATTGCTGCCAAGGAAAGTGAAGGACCCATCTTGAAAGTAGATTCTCACTTCCTTTAGAGTACAAACCCAAACTCTTACTATTTACTCAGCTAGCTGTTGAAAATAATCTTCATCTGAGATGCACCAATTCAAAGGTAGAAAGTCATTTGCTTGAAGCAGTTCCAGATGGCCTTTTCAGTAACTTGTACCTTTTAAGCATCCATGGCCTTTTTAGGTTTTCTCCAACAGTCTTGTAGTGAATTTTGAGTGAAGGTTTGTTGAAAGTTAAGTTTGTGATTTTCTTGAGAGATGTTTGATTTGAGGTGATTGGAGTTTTTAGGAAGGTGTTTGCAGTTTATTTATATAGAAACTTTGACTTAGAGGTTAGAGGTGGTTTGATGATTGAGGTAGTTGTCTTTGAAGGTTGGGCTAAAGGTTGAGTTAGAGTTGTTTTGATAGGGATGGCAATTTGTAGTGAACCGATGGATACCCTTTTCTTATCTTTTTCCTTCTTCTCATTGTTACTACCAGTTGCTTTTGAATAGGGATGGCAATTTGTACCGAACCGATGGATACCCGATCCGTACCGATCCGATCGGGTTTTACGAACCCGAATATTTCGGGTTTGGATTCGGGTTCGGGTTTGATTTTTAAACCCAAACCATTTTCGGGTCGGTTTTGGGTTTAAGGCATACCGTTTCGAACCCGACTCAAAAACTTAAAACCCGCTCCGTTCCGACCCGAACCCGATCCGAAACCGGTGTTAATATATAAATAATATTCTACATTTTATAAGTAATACTATATAAAATATATATTTCTAATATTAGTACCAAAAATTATACTTTTTACAAACTATTGCATTGAAGTTGTTTAAATATGTTTTTAGCAGTATTTTCACTACAAGTATACTAAAGGTCAAGATTATTGCATTATTTCACCAACAATTTTATTCATAGAGGTATATGATCCATTGTCTTCTCTGAACTCTCTAATTCAATCCCAAAAATTTCAATATCGTCATATTTATGAGCACTTTGCTCAAACCAGATCCTCATAATTTTTTACTAGAGCTTGTGCAAATTAAGGTGCAATTTGATAGTGATCTACAAACCCAAATCCGAACCGAACCCGAACCGAACCCGATGGGTTCGGGTTTAGTGGTTTAGGTTTTTCCGGGTTCGGGTTTGGCAAAATAATCGGGTTCGGGTTTAGTTTTTGCTAAACCCGTTTCGACCGACCCGATTGCCATCCCTACTCTTGAAGGTTGAATAGGATTTGAGTCAGAAGATTTTTGTTCATCATGCTTCTGCTCATCATAGTCCTTGTCACTTCTTAGATTAAACTGAGTGGTTGGTGAAGGGTTTTTAGCACATAAACGCAACGAAAACGTAAATTTAAATCTTAAAAAAAAACCGAAACCCTCCGCAGGATCCATGCGAAAATAATATTTAATTCGTAGTTCAGTATGTTTACCTTAAGAAGCTTTACATTAATGGAAAGATGGAGGTCTTTAATAGCGATCCAAGAACCACGAGCGGAGATCCTTAGCAGCTGCTCCTCAAGTGTGAAGCACTCCACCAGTATCCACCAAGAAAACTATGTAATGGAGAAGGAGGAGGTGGATAGAATTAGGGTTTTGTAAAATTTTAGGTTGAGGCAAAAATAGGGTTTATAATAGTATATTTATAGGCAAAATTTTCAGCTGAAAATTTTCCCATAAATATTATTATTATTAACCCTTTATTATTCTCATTAATAATTAAAACACCTTTTAATTATTAATTCTTTTTCTAAACACTTTAGAATAATTCTCTCTCTTGATTTAATTTCCAAAAATTAAATTCTTATTTAATAATATTAAGAACCTTTTCTTAATTAATTTATAATCAATTAAATCTCATTTAATCAATTATTAAATTTTCCAATTAATTATTTATTTCATAAATAAATAATTATCAACCATTATTAATTAATTCCTCCACCATTAAATTCTCTTTTATGGTGTGACCCTGTAGGTTCAATATTAAGCCGGTAGTAGAATAAATAATAATAAAACTATTTTATCATTATTTATATAAATTCTCTAATTCATTAAATATGATTAATTAATTAATCATATTTATTCTACATCGTGAGGGATACTTCTCAGCATATCGCGACTATCCGGATAATACGAATTCACTGCTTAGAATACCAGGAACCTATTTAGTGAGTAGTTACCGTACAATTAATTCCTTCTACCCTGTAATGTCACGATTAAATATAAGGCATGGAACTTGTGTCAAGCCTATCTTATTTAATCACTTGCTTTCCCATTCACTATGCTTAGTTCTATTTAATGTAAATTAGAAACTGCTTTCTAATTTCATTCACTCTGGCCAGAGATTCCTGAACTAACATAAGTGGATCGGCATTGAACATTCTCTTCCTTCACTGGAAGGGGTAGATCCTTTATTGATCATACACTATCTTCGTGTACAAATTCCTATAACCCAGTAGAGCCCTTATAATTGTCCCTTGAGACTAAGAACTAAACTAAAGCATAGTTCAGTGTACACAAGATGACTATGATGACCTCAAGTCTAAGGATACTTGTACAACTATCACTATGTGAACAACTGCTGACAACGTGAGTGAACTCCATCAGTTGTTCAGGCTGTGTGAGTCATGTTTAGTGAACTTATTCTATAATAAACACCTACATACTAGCTATAGTGTCACCACACAAATGTCTATGAGAACAGACATCCTTCATAATGAGCAAGCATAGTATGTACCGATCTTTGCGGATTATTAATTACCAGTTAGTAATCCTACGACCAGGAACTATTTAAGTTTAGAGTTATCATCTTTTAGGTCTCATTATTATGATCTCATCACAATCCATAAAAAGCTTTACTCTAAAATGTGGTATATCTTATTTAAACATTTAAATAGATAGAGCCCGCAATAAAACAAAACAAGTCTTTTATTAATATCAATGAAATCAAACAGATTACATAAAGTTATTCCTAAATCCTCATACAGATTGGACTTAGGACATATCTCTTTCAGTTGGCAACATGGTGTCAGCATTTTCTGAGATACCTTTCAAGAATCCTGATCATTTCTTCATCTTCATTTTTCTTGATCTTTTTATACTTCAAGTCAGATTGAATAGCCATGATCAGTCTCATGTTCCCTCTCACACAATTCTTGGGCAACTTTAGGATTTTGTCATTCTTGGTCTGTGGGCATATGTAGGACACTCCTTTGCTTGGATATAGATAGGCTTCAGGAAAAGCTGCTATATGTGCATTTTTTAGTTTCATTAAGAAGCTGAGTGTCCTCTGTGATGACCCTATGAACCTTGTCAATCATTACATCAAATGCCCTTAGAGTTCTGAGATTTGACATAGAGACTTGAAGGCATCTGTCTACACCACCATCATTGATATTGACCACAATCCTCTTTTGTAGATATTATCAACATTCACATACCACTACTGCCCTGACTTGATTGATAGTTTTAGGCCAATGCTCTTTTGTATATGTTGAAGTTATTTTGAAGGGACATTCTCAAGACTGCAAAAAGTTCACATGAATTCTTGATCTTGATTTGGTCCTTCTGCAGCCTTGATAAGTCTTTCTTTGCCAACATCAACTTGGGCACTTGAAGAGCCTTTTCCATCATGAGCAGGCTCTTTGGATTTAGCTTTAGCATCCCTGGATTGTTGAATCATAGCCTCAATCTCCCCCTTAGTCTTGGTGACAGGCATGAGTAGAGGAGATGGTAGTTCGGCCTTATGTCTTCAGGTAAGGAGGGCAGTGGAATGTTGAGTTTGCCCATGATGGCTCCCAAAGTAACAGAGTTTTGCATTTGGAGATGCTTGTGGGAGTCCACCAATGTCTTAATGTTAGATTGTTGATTTTGACCAGAGTAGTCAAAGCTTGAACTTGAATAGTGAGAGATGCATTAGAGGTTTCTAGATAAGCCACCTGTGTCTTGAGAGCTTGAAAATCTTGGGAAGAGGAGTGTGAAGTAGAGACAGTAGTAGATGGGCCAAGTGAAGCTTGCACATGTTTCTGAATTTCATCCACAACCAAAGGAGAAGGAGTGTATCTTGCAGTATGCATTTGATCCAACTTCCACCTTGTGTCATTTGAGTTGATGATGTGATCTTGAACCACCTTGTGCAAAGCTACAAAGGAGTCTTTTAGGTGTGTAACACTCCTGTCAATGTCACTGAGATCATACCTTGACATCTGTTCTAAAAAGGTTTTGAATTGATTTTTTATCTCAGTTGAGAGGGGATAATTTGATCCATCTTTTCCCTTACCATCCTCATAATCTTGTCTTGATGTTCATTCAATGTGATTTGAAGTACTTTTCCAAAATTGTGGAAAGCCTTGATTTGAGCTTTGTAGACATTATTGATGGCATCATACACCTCTTGGGGAGTTAAAGATCTAGCATTGCTGCCCAGAATGGTAATATACTCCTCCCTGAACTTGCCTAGCACAACATCCATTTCGATGGTGAAGTCCTTATCCAGCCAAGCATCATAGTTAGCATCCTGACTAGCTTTATCAACAATTTTAGCTTGGTTCTCTTCAACATCAGCCTGGTAGGTGAGCATGATAGCTTGGTAGTCCTGGTTGGACATGTTGGATGTGAGTAGTTGTTGTGATATTTGTGCAAGGCCTCCAAGTTGATCAACTCTAAGATCTTCAATGGTTGAAGGTTGATGTGTGGTTTCTTGAAGCCACTGGGAGATTAAGTGTTGTTGTGAGGTTGAGGGTTGATCAGAACCACCTGTGATAGAAGTCACAGTTTTACTCACAGATTGCTCTGTGGTTACGATAAGTTGTTGTTCCTCACATATAGTGGGAACCTCCAATTGAATTGGAGAGGATTTGACTGGGTTACTATCATGTGCACCAGTCTCAAACCCTTGTGCTTCTTGCAAAGCACTGTCACATGAATGTGATAGACTTGCCTCTCCCATTGCAGGGTCATTGGCAATTGTGCTCCTAGCATCAACTGCTAATGCAATTCCTGCTACGGTTTTGAGGGGAGTTGTTCTTTGTACAGGAACCTCCAATTGAATTGGAGAGGATTTAGATAGCCCCCCCAGGAGTACTGCCCTCAAACCTAACAGCCTGTGAAGGCTGATTTGTACATGAAGGTGCATTTGAGACATCCATGGGGTCTTCAGTAAAAACTGACGAATCCCTCATGGTTTTGATAGTGTCATCAAGGTCTACCCCAGCTAGTAGCCTCTCACCATCTGATAGGACTGTCTGGGTGGTGAGCAAGGTTTCTTGAACCAAGTCACTTGATTTAGTTTGCACTTGAGAATTGGATTCCAGTGCTGTAGGTGGAGAAGAAATTTGTGAGATTAGAAGTTGTTTTTAGAAGTGAGTGTTGGCAGCTCCCCCTGAATGGATGAGGGAGCTTCAAAAGACGTGCCCTCACTGTGTGTGTCATCCTTATTTCTTCTACCATACACTTGAATTTGATCAAGTGCACGTTGTGCAGACTCTATACATGATACATTGGGTGAATGCTCTTTTCAATAGACACACCCTGTAACACCCCCAGATCCGGGGTCGGGGATCCGGGTCGTCACGGTCTTTCTTTCCACAATATCACTTTACTTAACCAATAATAAATAACCTTATGTTGTGACCCCACACTAACACACACCACAACCCGTTATAGTCTCAGAGATGAAATTGAAATAAGTACAAGTCTTTGAAGCCACAATTTAAAAGTTATTACAACCCAAAATGATTACTTGATAAATATACAGTTAATTGCCATTATCGGTCACAAGTTATAATTATACATAATTTGATTCTCAAAAATAGAATGCCTGATCTACCAATAGATCTACCTCTGCAGCTATAGCAGCCACAACATCATCGGGAAGACGCAGGACGCTTCCCACGCGCTTGCGCTGGGTCTGCTGGAGTCTGGCCATCTTTCCTAACTGTTGTTGTGTGATGAAGAAATAAAGCAAGAGTGAGCCTTACAGCTCGCAAGATAATATATATTGATAACAATAATATAAGTATCTAAATGGATACTTACTAGAATCCTTTATCATGTGTAAGATAATTACTTACTAGATATAAGTAAAAACAAGGGATGAAGTTACCAAATGCTTCACTACACTTATATCATTTAGAAAGCTACTTGAACTACCACTGTTCAAAGTATAATGAGCTTTCAACAGTTCATCACATAGATGAGACTACAAGACAAGATTTGAATAGATTAAATCTTTGAAATATTATTAAAGGAAATGAAGTTATGATATACTTCATTAAGTTCTGATATATCTATATATATATCCACATATACATCTTCTTTAGACAATTTCCTGAAAACCTCTATCATGAAATGTATGGACAGAGTTTGAAACATCCAATGAATTTTGGAAAGGAAAAGAATTTTGGCATAAACCAGATATCTCGCTGATCTGGCAAAGATACCAATAAGTAACCTTTTCTACTAGTAGATGGACGAATTCCCCACTGGTCATCACCCTGGTCGCAATAGGACCTTATGCTGGACTGCCACTCAGCCACTTATGCATTTGATGGACTCCCACTGAGCCACTTACACTATCATGGACGCCCACTGAGCCCATGTTGCTTATGCCGACTCGATAGATGGACTTACTTCCCGAATGTTGGGTAAGTAATCAATTCATTTACCAAAACTGCAACCTTGTTGCGAATATAAAATACACCATAGAGCCGGATCCCTCAGGTTTTGAGCGAGTATTTAAATCCCCTTTTAAAAAGGAAGATCTTAAATATAAAAATGAGTTTTGGGATCCGCTCTAACTTTTAAAAATCATTTTGAAGACTCGAAAACATTTTAAGAATGTTTGGAGTAATACTGATTTATTAAAATAAATCAGTCCCGATATGAAAGAAATATCTGAATATTATTATTTAAATAATATTCCCATAAAGAATAATTGAGGTAAAAGTTGGAAAACTTATACTTGAAATGAATAGCAAATAATCAAAGATATACTTATACGAAAGTAATATCTTTATTTGAATAATCAAAAATAAGTTTGATTATCAAAGCATTATTCTTTAATAGAATAAAGAATATTATTAAATAATAAGCGGAGTCATAATACCTCGAATGAATATTATAAATAATATTCATTAAATAAAATAAAGGAGTCAATACATCCTCAAATGACTATCCAATTAATAATCATTAATTAATATAAACTGAGTCATAAGCCCTCGAATGAATATTCGAAATAATATTCAATAATAAAATAAAGGAGTCATACATCCCCAAATGAATATTCGAAATAATATTCAATAATAAAATAAATTTATCGAATAAACCTTATTCGATTAATAGTTTTGAAAACTATAACCATATATATATAAATATATATATATATATAAAATCTACTCGGGATCCTCGACTCCCGGTTTTAGAAAATGTTTTCACCTTTTGGGTCCTTATAATAAGGGTATATGCAAAATACTGCTATCCTCTAGCATAGGTATTAACAACTGAACCGACATATATATATGGCAAGAATACGAAACAGGCATGCATATGTACCATATAACATGCTACAATATATCGCAACATTTGCTAATTAACCAACATGCAGCTACCGCAAGATAATGCATATACATATATACATCACAACAACAGTATAACGGGTAGAAAACTTGCCTGAGCGACTTGGGGTGATAAAAGGCTCGGGACGAGTCTGGTAACCTATAAACAACAAGTAAGTTGGAATTAAACCAAAGTCACTTGTAAATCTATACTTTAACTAACTTAGACTCTAACGCTTGTTTTGCGCTTACTGATTCTCTTAAGTCACTCGGGTACCCTCGGCTCCACCATTTTTGATAATTTAACCTTTACGAGTTTTAAGGTGATTCCTTCGCGAGTGTCTTACCAACTGCCTAACACACTTACCATAAATGTTTCATACATTAATTAACCCTTTTTGGTCTTTAACCTATGTTTCAAAGTAAGGCGAGGGGAAAAGTTTCGTTCGCGAAACGCCGTTACTTGAAACGGTCGTTTCTCCTAAACCGTGCATCGGAATCGAACGAACTACATATCAAAACGAAGCTCGTAACATGAGCTATCTAGACATGGCAATGGTCATAATCTAGCAGGGGGTTCTCGGGTCCTGATGTTATGCACAAAAACAGTCTAAAGAAAATTGGACGTTACGACGGCTATGTTTACGCGATTTCCCAATTTTAAACCATTCAAAACCAACCACAATTCAACCTCAAATCAAACACGCAACCAACATCCATCCTTATCACATCATAACAGCCCCAATCAATTCAATTCCAACATTTATACTTATTCCTAAGCTTAACTTTAACTATACTTAAGTTCTTTTAATCAAAACAACAAGATTTACCATTCCATTTCAATACCACTTCAACCCAAACTCTAAACCACAAACATTAAGCTACAATATCACCATAATAATCAAAATCATCTTATTAAACATAGGAATCTAGGGTTTGGAGATGATATACCTTCCTTGAAGTGGTGAGAGTAGCTAGGAAGCCTTAAGAAGCTTTGAGAAGTCTTAGGAATGCTTGGATCTTAAAGGAAAACAAGAAAAATTTCAAGTTAAAAACTTGAAAACACTATTCATTGTCTTCTTCATTGATTAAATGAAGAAGATTGAGAAAGAATTGATGGCTTAAACTCATGATATAGCCCTAACTATGCATAAGGATGATTAGGGAATTAACTCACCAATTTAGGAAGCTTGGATCTTTGATTTTGAAATTTCTTGCCTTTAAAATGTCAAAAAGCCGAGAGCAAATGAAGAGCAATGCCTTGGTTTCTTTTTTTTGATTTTGATGAAGAATGAATTATTTGGCTTGGTTGATTTGTTTTTTTTTGTTTTTGGTTAATTACCAATTTAACCTTGATTTTGTGTGGTTAAAAATCCACCACATCTCCTTCCCATGTCATGCCTATGTCATGTTGTGATGTCATCTTTCCCTCCTTGTCCTCTTATCATTGGTTAGGTGACATCACTCTCTCTAATCCCTTTGATTAACTTCCTAATTGTTTGCCTAATGACCGCTGATCTGTTATACGGTTCGCTTAACTTTCGTTTTCGTTTATCGTTTGAAGGATCATACCCGGGATCTTATTACTTAGGTTCCCTTAACCTTTCTCAATACATTATATTCCTTTTTATGATCCTCTATTATAATCCTTTAATTTAAATCCTTTTTAACCTGTTACCTTATACTCAATTCTCTCTGTATCTAGTGTATTTCCGGGAAAAATCAAAGTGTTCGGAATTGGGTTCTGGCGATCTTTACATACACTTATATACCATATAGAGTACTAATAAAATCTCAGAATATCCATAACAAAACCCCTACATAGTGTGGCATGAAAAGTTTTCTCATTCAGCAAAAACACTATTCACAAGGGTTACAAAAAGTTGAAAATTTTGGGGGTTATTACAGTCTCCCCTCCTTAAAAGGATTCCGCCCCGGAATCAAATAGAAAACAAATGGGGGTACTTTTCTAGCATTGTGCTCTCTAGTTCCCAAGTTAATTCTTCCATATTATGATTCTGCCATAGTACTCTGACTAGCTTGATCACTTTGTTCTGAAGCACCTGCTCCTTCTTATCTATAATCCTTACTGGCTTCTCCACGTAAGTTAGATTTGGCTGCATATCCACCTGCTCGTACTCCACTATGTGTCTGGCATCCCGATGATACTTCCTTAGCATTGACACATGGAACACATTATGAACTTGTTGCAAGTTGGGGGGTAAGGCTAGCTCGTAAGCTAACTTTCCAATCCGTCTTAATATCTCAAAAGGTCCAATGTATATTGGGCTTAGTTTTCCTTTCCTTCCGAACCTCATTAATCCCTTCCAAGGGGATACCTTTAGCAGTACTAAGTCCCCTACTTCATATTCCTTGTCCTTTCGGGCTAGGTCTGCATATTTCTTCTGTCTGTCTTGGGCTGCTACAAGTCGCCCTCTGATAAGATCCACTATATCCTTGGTCCTTTGGACCACTTCAGGTCCGAGCATCTTCCGCTCCCCCACTTCATCCCAGTATAAGGGGGATCGACACCTTCTTCCGTACAGGGCCTCATAAGGCGGCATTCCGATGCTAGCATGAAAGCTATTGTTATAAGAAAACTCGATCAACGGCAAGTGATCATCCCAACTCCCTTTAAAGTCTATTGCACAGACTCTCAACATATCCTCTAGTGTCTGGATGGTCCTTTCACTCTGCCCATCCGTCTGGGGATGGTACGCGGTACTCATATTTAACTTGGTCCCCGCACATTCCTGAAAGCTCCTCCAAAATCTGGAGTTGAACCTGGGGTCTCTGTCTGAGATAATGGACGCTGGGACTCCATGTCACGTCACTATTTCCTTAAGGTAAATGTCCACAGTCTATCGACTGTGTATCTCTCATTGATAGGAATGAAATGAGCTGACTTTGTCAGTCGGTCTATAATTACCCAAATGGAGTCGTGATTGGCTTTCGTCCTTGGCAAGCCTACAACAAAATCCATCGCTATCTGTTCCCATTTCCATTCGGGAATCTCCAGGGGTCGTAAAAGTCCACTGGGTCTCTGGTGCTCTGCCTTTACCCTTTGGCAAGTCAAACATTTGTTTACCCATTCTGCTACGTCCCTCTTCATGTTGGGCCACCAGTAATATTCCTTCAAATCCCTATACATCTTGGTACTTCCCGGGTGAATGGAATACTTTGAACTATGGCTTTCATCCAATATCTCATCTTTAAGCTCTTGAACATTCAGAACCCAAATCCGGTAGGAGTACCTCATTATCCCTTTATCATCTTTCTCAGTATGGATCTCTTCTCCAGTCATCGACTCTCTGCCTTCATTCATTATTTTCTCTTGGCACAATCTGATCTTTTCCAATAACTCTGGCTGCATTGAGATCTCAAAGAGCTTTTCAGTTCCGGTTCCGGTTACCTTTACTTCTATTTCCATTCTCTCAAAATCCCTTATCAATTCTTCCGAAGTCGTTATCATTCTGAGTCTTTCCTTTCTACTAACGGCATCAGCCACCACATTGGCTTTCCCTGGATGATAGAGAATCTCACAATCATAGTCCTTGATTAGTTCTAACCATCTCCTCTGGCACATGTTGAGCTCTTTCTGCGTAAATATGTACTTGAGGCTTTTATGGTCTGTGAAAATCTCGCACTTCTCTCCATACAAGTAGTGCCTCCAAATTTTTAAGGCAAATACTATTGCCGCGAGCTCAAGGTCATGAGTAGGATATCTAACCTCGTATTCCTTCAGTTGTCTCGACGCATACACAATCACTTTACCGTGCTGCATAAGCACACACCCTAGTCCTTTGTGCGACGCGTCACTATATATCACAAAATCTCCTTTTCCGTCCGGCAATGCCAACACCGGAGCCGTTATCAACCTTTTCTTTAATTCTTGAAAACTGTTCTCGCATTTCTCCGTCCATTCAAACTTCTCTGTCTTACGAGTAAGTCGTGTCAAAGGGGCTACGATCTTCGTAAAGTCCTGTACAAATCTACGATAGTAGCCGGCCAATCCTATGAAACTCCTTACCTCTGTGGGTGTGGTTGGCCTTTCCCAATTTGAGACCGCCTCTATCTTGGAGGGGTCGACCAATACTCCTTCTTTATTGATCACATGTCCTAAAAACTGTACTTCATTCCGCTAGAATTCACACTTCGAGAATTTGGCATATAACTGTTCCTCTCTGAGTATTCCTAGAGCTATCCTCAAATGCTCTGCATGTTCTGCCTCAGTTCTTGAGTAGATCAAAATATCATCGATAAAAACTATCACACACTTGTCCAAGTACTTCTTAAATACTCTATTCATTAAATCCATGAAAGCCGCTGGGACATTACCAAGAACTCATAATGCCCATATCTGGTACGGAACGCTGTCTTGGAAATATCTTCGGGTTTAATCTTTAGTTGGTGATATCCAGTTCTCAGGTCGATCTTGGAAAAATAAACAGCATCCTTTAGCTGGTCGAATAGATCGTCTATTCTAGGTAATGGGTACCTGTTCTTTATGGTTAGCTTGTTCAACTCTCGATAGTCGATGCACAGCCTCATGCCCCCATCTTTCTTCTTAACAAATAAAACTGGTGCTCCCCACGGAGACACACTGGGTCTTATCATACCCTTATCCAAGAGTTCCTGCAATTGGATAGCTAATTCCTTCATTTCTAACGGGGCTAACCGGTAAGGTGCTTTTGAAACTGGCGCCGTCCCTGGGGCCAACTCAATAGCAAATTCAATCACTCTATCGGGTGGTAATCCCGGAAGGTCTCGTGGGAATACATCTTCAAATTTGTTGACTACTGGAATATCTTGTAAGTTGGGCACCTCCTTCTGCGTGTCCACCACATAGGCTAGGTAAGCCTTGCTTCCTTTTCGTAGCATCCTTTTGGCCTGGGCCATGGTCAAAAATCTCTGTGTCTGCCTCTTTCCTCTAAATATAACTTCTTTCTTCCTTGGGACATTTAGCTTAACCTTCTTCCCTTTACAGTCTATCTGAGCATCATTGCTAGATAGCCAGTCCATTCCCAAAATTACATCAAACTCCCCTAATTTAAAAGGGATCAGATCAACACTAAAAGATTGCTCCCCTATGCCTATCTCACAGGCGGGGTGAATCTGGTTAACAGGAATAATTTCATGATTGGCTATTTTTACTTGTAAGGGTTCTATCAAGGGTTCAGCCTTAAGTCTTAACTTACGCGCAAGGTCCTTTGATATAAAAGATTTAGTTGCTCCCGAATCAAATAAAACGTTTGCACTGACTGAATTTAGAGAAAGGGTACCTGCTATCACATCTGAATCTTTCATAGCATCCTGGACTGTTATGTTGAAAGTCCTTGCAGTAGGTGGCTTATTAGAAGCAGCCCTGCTTGCTCCCGAAGCTGCTGGTTTGTTCATTGGGCATTCCCTCTTCCAATGACCCGGGCGTCCACACTGATGACAAGTGGTGGTTGGAATAACGGCAGGGGTTGATGAAGGGCACTTAGTTGAATAGTGACCTTCCCTACCGCACTTAAAGCAGGTTACTGGCTTTCCTTTACACTCCCCAGCGTGATTCCTTCCACATATGTTACAGGCTGGCAATGGGGGTCGAGACTGGTTGGAATAGGACATTCTTGACTTCTGGCCGCTCTAGCTCACACTCACGCTCATTGGCCGCTTAAACCCAGTGTTCCTTCCTGGTAGGGACACTGCTCCTCGATTAAATCTAGTTGAGAAGCTCCTTCCTGCGGAACCTCCACCCATGCTCATACTTTTCCTCTTTATTCCTTTCTTCTCTCTTTCCTTCTGCATCTGTTCACTTCCGACTTCTACAATCATTGCCTTTTGTACCAGAGTGGCATAGTCCGTAAGCTCAAGGATTGCCACCCTATTCTGAATCCACAGTTTCAGCCCCTGCTGAAACCTCCTAGCTTTCTTTTCCTCGGTGCTCACAAATTCCGGCACAAACCTTGATAACTCAGTAAATTTCGCTTTGTACTCTGCTACCGATAAATTATTCTTCTTTAGCTCCAAGAACTTGAGCTCCATCTGGTTTTCCATAAACCTCGGGAAATACTTTCCCAGAAACAACTGACTGAATCTCTCTCAGGTTATAATAGCATCTGTCTCCATGTTTTTCTTGGCCTCCCACCAGTAGTTAGCCTCTCCTTTCAGATGGTAGGTAGCAAATACAGTCTTCTGCGCCTCATCGATACTCAGAATCTCAAAAGATTTCTCCATTTCCTTTAACCATGCCCTTGCCTCAACTAGGTCGGCTGATCCGTGGAACTCAGGGGGCTTAAGGGACTTAAAAGCCCTGAAAGAGTTTGCCACAACATTGTTATTTCCTTGAGGGGGTGGGTTGGGTTGACGTTCCAAATTCTGCCTTAGGAGTTGCATGAACTGGCCCATGGGATCCATGCCTGGGTTTGGTACTGGTTGCTCAACCTCAGTTTCTCCTTCTTCAGCCTCTATCTCAAATCCCTCAACATCATATGTTTCCTCTTCCTCTTCATACAGGGAGTCATCCTGTTCCACATAATCCTCATCTTCCTCTTCACTGTGTTCCTGGTTCCTATCATCCTGGTTATGGCTTCCCTGGTCCTCAGATCCAGGGTTCGCCCTAGTTCCAATCTTTCTTGGCGGCATGATACTGATAATAAATAAAATAAAAATTATTGGGAAATCCAACGTTAGGTCACAATCATATACAACATTGTGCCTTGCACAGATCTTATAATGGGGAGAACGTATATCGTAATTCTATTATTTTATGACAGTTCTAATACGAAGTGCAGTAATAATAATGATAAAAACAGTGATCTCGTCACTAAGGAACTGAACCGAAAGGAAACAAATATATACATAATGCGAGAAATACATAGTTTGATCTGGTCAAAAGTACAACAGTGCTACCGCCATCTGTCTCAAAAGTGATACACAAGAGTCTATCTGTCTAGTCAGAAAAAGGGATGCTATATATAAGTCAACTATCCCGGAAAATTGGCTCTTACTAAGGCCTCGGCTAACTAGACAACTAGACTATTCCATCGTCAATCCTGAATCACACACCGGAGCGGGTCAGCTCCCATACTCTTTCCATCGCACGACGGAAAATATAGTCGGCCTGCCGCTGGAGATCCTACCATGCCTGTCCCCCTAGAGCGATCTGAGCCTCGCTCGGGACGTGAGCTCTATCCCCGTAAGCTCCCTCCTCAAGGATCGGGGTATAGAAGCCCTAGTCTCATAAGCTCGGGTACTCCTACCCGCCCTCTCCGCATCCAACTCCCTCCTGGCCTCATCCAGTCGGGCCTCGGCAACAGCCACTCGGGTCCTCAGAACATCCTGAACATATCCATGAGCTAACGAAGACTGCCTGTGGGCAGGGTCAAGAGGTGGTGAATCCGGAGCCGCTGAGGGTACCTCCTCGGTCTGCCTAGGCTCGGAAGTATGGGTCTCTGAGCTGTCATCATAGGGAATCCAAGATAGTGGTGGAGGGGTAGGGGCTCTGACCACCGGAAGTGTGGGTAAAGGGGTACCAGCATACACTACCATAGGTCCAACATGCTTCTCAGCTACTGGGATCTCATCCGGGTCCTCCTCATCTGGAATAGCAATAACCTCTCTCTCTGACTCCTCTGAGGGGTCCTCCTCATCTGAAATAGCAATGACCTCCGTCTCTGACTCCTCTGAGGGGTCCTCCTCATCCTCCTCCATCTCAGGCTCCTCCTGATCCTCAATATCTAGCAGTGCCTCATCATGCTCACGCTCGAACATCTCAGGGTCCTCTATCTTAGGCGCCTACACATTAAAGGAGCTAAGTTACTATCATGATACTTATAAGGGTTCCCGTAAGGGTTTTAACTGTCAGTGCTACTTTAAGTAGTCCGACCATGAACTTGGCAAGAGTTCTTATTATCTTTGTGAGTTTATTATTATATCGTCGCATCATCTCTGAGGTTTATA
The DNA here is from genome assembly GCF_009905375.1 of Apium graveolens. Classification (NCBI taxonomy): domain Eukaryota; kingdom Viridiplantae; phylum Streptophyta; class Magnoliopsida; order Apiales; family Apiaceae; genus Apium; species Apium graveolens. Next base: position 169,483,263 of record NC_133656.1, read on the forward strand.
ACGCTTAGCTCTGATACCATTTATGTAACACCCCCAGATCCGGGGTCGGGGATCCGGGTCGTCACGGTCTTTCTTTCCACAATATCACTTCACTTAACCAATAATAAATAACCTTATGCTGTGACCCCACACTAACACACACCACAACCCGTTATAGTCTCAGAGATGAAATTGAAATAAGTACAAGTCTTTGAAGCCACAATTTAAAAGTTATTACAACCCAAAATGATTACTTGATAAATTTACAGTTAATTGCCATTATCGGTCATAAGTTATAATTATACATAATTTGATTATCAAAAATAGAATGCCTGATCTACCAATAGATCTACCTCTGCAGCTATAGCAGCCACAACATCATCGGGAAGACGCGGGACGCTTCCCACGCGCTTGCGCTGGGTCTGCTGGAGTCTGGCCATCTTTCCTAACTGTTGTTGTGTCATGAAGAAATAAAGCAAGAGTGAGCCTTACAGCTCGCAAGATAATATATATTGATAACAATAATATAAGTATCTAAATGGATACTTACTAGAATCCTTTATCATGTGTAAGATAATTACTTACTAGATATAAGTAAAAATAAGGGATGAAGTTACCAAATGCTTCACTACACTTATATCATTTAGAAAGCTACTTGAACTACCATTGTTCAAAGTATAATGAGCTTTCAACATTTCATCACTTAGATGAGACTACAAGACAAGATTTGAATAGATTAAATCTTTGAAATATTATTAAAGGAAATGAAGTTATGATATACTTCATTAAGTTCTGATATATCTATATATATATATCCATATATACATCTTCTTTAGACAATATCCTGAAAACCTCTATCATAAAATGTATGGACAGAGTTTGAAACATCCAATGAATTTTGGAAAGGAAAAGAATTTTGGCATAAACCAGATATCTCGCTGATCAGGCAAAGATACCAATAAGTAACCTTTTCTACTAGTAGATAGACGAATTCACCACTGGTCATCACCCTGGTCGCAATAGGACCTTATGCTGGACTGCCACTCAGCCACTTATGCATTTGATGGACTCCCACTGAGCCACTTACACTATCATGGACGCCCACTGAGCCCATGTTGCTTATGCCGACTCGATAGATGGACTTACTTCCCGAATGTTGGGTAAGTAATCAATTCATTTACCAAAACTGCAACCTTGTTGCGAATATAAAATACACCATAGAGCCGGATCCCTCAGGTTTTGAGCGAGTATTTAAATCCCCTTTTAAAAAGGAAGATCTTAAATATAAAAATGAGTTTTGGGATCCGCTCTAACTTTTAAAAATTATTTTGAAGACTCGAAAACATTTTTAAGAATGTTTGGAGTAATACTGATTTATTAAAATAAATCAGTCCCGATATGAAAGAAATATCTGAATATTATTATTTAAATAATATTCCCATAAAGAATAATTGAGGTAAAAGTTGGAAAACTTATACTTGAAATGAATAGCAAATAATCAAAGATATACTTATACGAAAGTAATATCTTTATTTGAATAATCAAAAATAAGTTTGATTATCGAAGCATTATTCTTTAATAGAATAAAGAATATTATTAAATAATAAGCGGAGTCATAATACCTCGAATGAATATTATAAATAATATTCATTAAATAAAATAAAGGAGTCAATACATCCTCAAATGACTATCCAATTAATAATCATTAATTAATATAAACTGAGTCATAAGCCCTCGAATAAATATTCGAAATAATATTCAATAATAAAATAAAGGAGTCATACATCCCCAAATGAATATTCGAAATAATATTCAATAATAAAATAAAGTTATCGAATAAACCTTATTCGATTAATAGTTTTGAAAACTATAACCATATATAAATATAAATATATATATATATATATATATATAAAATCTACTCGGGATCCTCGACTCCCGGTTTTAGAAAATGTTTTCACCTTTTGGGTCCTTATAATAATGGGATAAGCAAAATACTGCTATCCTCTAGCATAGGTATTAACAACTGAACCGACAGATATATATGGCAAGAATACGAAACAGGCATGCATATGTACCATATAACATGCTACAATATATCGCAACATTTGCTAATTAACCAACATGCAGCTACCGCAAGATAATGCATATACATATATACATCACAACAACAGTATAACGGATAGAAAACTTGCCTGAGCGACTTGGGGTGATAAAAGGCTCGGGACGAGTCTGTTAACCTATAAACAACAAGTAAGTTGGAATTAAACCAAAGTCACTTGTAAATCTATACTTTAACTAACTTAGACTCTAACGTTTGTTTTGCGCTTACTGATTCTCTTAAGTCACTCGGATACCCTCGGCTCCACCATTTTTGATAATTTAACCTTTACGAGTTTTAAGGCGATTCCTTCGCGAGTGTCTTACCAACTGCCTAACACACTTACCATAAATGTTTCATACATTAATTAACCCTTTTTGGTCTTTAACCTATGTTTCAAAGTAAGGCGAGGGGAAAAGTTTCGTTCGCGAAACGTCGTTACTTGAAACGGTCGTTTCTCCTAAACCGTGCATCGGAATCGAACGAACTACATATCAAAACGAAGCTCGTAACACGAGCTATCTAGAAATGGCAATGGTCATAATCTAGCAGGGGGTTCTCGGGTCCTGATGTTATGCACAAAAATAGTCTAAAGAAAATCGGACGTTACGACGGCTATGTTTACGCGATTTCCCAATTTTAAACCATTCAAAACCAACCACAATTCAACCTCAAATCAAACACGCAACCAAAATCCATCCTTATCACATCATAACAGCCCCAATCAATTCAATTCCAACATTTATACTTATGCCTAAGCTTAACTTTAACTATACTTAAGTTCTTTTAATCAAAACAACAAGATTTACCATTCCATTTCAATACCACTTCAACCCAAACTCTAAACCACAAACATTAAGCTACAATATCACCATAATAATCAAAATCATCTTATTAAACATAGGAATCTAGGGTTTGGAGATGATATACCTTCCTTGAAGTGGTGAGAGTAGCTAGGAAGCCTTAAGAAGCTTTGAGAAGTCTTAGGAATGCTTGGATCTTAAAGGAAAACAAGAAAAATTTCAAGTAAAAAACTTGAAAACACTATTCATTGTCTTCTTCATTGATTAAATGAAGAAGATTGAGAAAGAATTGATGGCTTAAACTCATGATATAGCCCTAACTATGCATAAGGATGATTAGGGAATTAACTCACCAATTTAGGAAGCTTGGATCTTTGATTTTGAAATTTCTTGCCTTTAAAATGTCAAAAAGCCGAGAGCAAATGAAGAGCAATGCCTTGGTTTCTTTTTTTTGATTTTGATGAAGAATGAATTATTTGGCTTGGTTGATTTGTTTTTTTTTTGTTTTTGGTTAATTACCAATTTAACCTTGATTTTGTGTGGTTAAAAATCCACCACATCTCCTTCCCATGTCATGCCTATGTCATGTTGTGATGTCATCTTTCCCTCCTTGTCCTCTTATCATTGGTTGGGTGACATCACTCTCTCTAATCCCTTTGATTAACTTCCTAATTGTTTGCCTAATGACCGCTGATCTGTTATACGGTTCGCTTAACTTTCGTTTTCGTTTATCGTTTGAAGGATCATACCCGGGATCTTATTACTTAGATTCCCTTAACCTTTCTCAATACATTATATTCCTTTTTATGATCCTCTATTATAATCCTTTAATTTAAATCCTTTTTAACCTGTTACCTTATACTCAATTCTCTCCGTATCTAGTGTATTTCCGGGAAAAATCAAAGTGTTCGGAATTGGGTTCTGGCGATCTTTACATACACTTATATACCATATAGAGTACTAATAAAATCTCAGAATATCCATAACAGAACCCCTACATAGTGTGGCATGAAAAGTTTTCTCATTCAGCAAAAACACTATTCACAAGGGTTACAAAAAGTTGAAAATTTTGGGGGTTATTACACACCCTGTTAAGAAAATGTATCTAGAGTCTGTTTAATCCCCATATTTACAACTGCATCCTTTTGGGAGGACACAGAGGTAGTTTGAGTGGTCAGCTCAGATTTCTTACTCTTCTTTCTTATCTTGACCAAGGGTGACTCAGCTTCTGTTTGGTCCTCACCACTCTTAGTTAGAACAGTTAAGATGATCTCTTTTTTCTTCTTTTTACTCACCTCATCCTTTTGAGAAGATGAGGTGGTTGGTTTCCTAGATGCTATTGGTTGGTTTGAAGAAGTGGTTTCAGCTTGGGAAGGTCCCTGTGGGTGTTCCTGTATTTGTACTTCCACAGGTTCAGGAATCATAGTCGTGCTAGATTGTGCATTGGATCTCATGCCAGGCATTGGGTAAGGGTAAGTCTTAAATCTCTCCATCATAAATGGAGTAATTTTCAGACTCACATTTACCTTATTCTTTGTAGTAAGTGAACCAAATATTATTTTGGACAATTGCTTACAATTGCCTATTTTGGTGCTATCTATACCATTCAACAAATGTATATCTGTTACTTAATGATTTAAAGTAGACATAATGAATCTAGGAAAGAAAATTTCCTTACCTCTAGCAGATTGGTGCATGGTCAGCCTAGTTGCAAGTTCTTCCAGGACCAGTAGACCAACATTCAAGTGTCTATTGTGGGCTATTGAGTATACCAATTTATGCACAACACTTGAAATATTGTCATACCATGTCTTCCTGCATGTGAAGGCCCTCACTACAGAATCAAACACAAAGGACCATTATTTCCTTAAGTTTATCCTGTTCAAGCTTGACAAGTTGATTCTCCCACCATAGTTGATGAAGTCCATAAACTCAGTCAATTCATCCTGGGTTGGAACCTTCACTAAGTTTGCAGTTGGAAGACCCAAGGCTATGTTCACATCTTGCTCATTATGCTCCATCTGTTGGCCTCCAACTGAACAAGTTACCACCAGAGATACTGAGTTATCATTCATAACAGTCCTTACCACAGCTGTTGTCCAAAACTCATGCAGAACATCCAAGTACAACACTAGGTTAGCAATTAAAGCTCCTGCAAGGTAGGATTCAGACAAGAATTTTACAAACCCCTTGAAACTATCAGGGACTTGGTTTGCATCAGTAAAAGCTAGGTAGTTTGTTCCTTTCTCTGGGATAGTTGCCCTAACAATATTGAGTGCCATTGTTGTTTAGTCAGAGTGAATGGGTAAGAAAAATTAGTGAGAAAGGAGTGAAAATGAGAGAGAAATTGGCTTTGGATTGAAAGGCTAGGTCACTTGAGATCTTGAAAGTTGTAAGTATGTATATGTATCGAGATGTCTGGGTATTTATAGTAAAAGCAAATGACTTGTCGAGAAGTCAAAGATAAATGTTTGGAGTATACTTATCGAGAAGTCAATTTAAGAAGTGAAAAACACATCGATAAGTCATTTTACACTACTAGAAAAAGTAGAATAGACATCGGCTAAAAACCGATATCTATGAACAAAAAAATCCGATGTTTTCGTGGGTGATTTTAAATACCCCCCATTTAACATCGGTTTTATACTGATGTTAAAGAAGACATATAACATCAGTTTTTAAAGATGTTAAATTTCTAATGCATGTCTAATCTTCATATATTATCATAATATGATATTTTTATCAATTTAAACATATGTGAGATAAGAAAAATATTTCCATTTACCCATTAAACTGATGTTACTAGTAGCAGTAACAACGGTTTTCAAGATAAATCGATGTAAACATAACTTTTGACATCAGTTCTTTATTTCAAACCCATATCTATTAGTGACAAACCGATGTCTATAAAGCTTAATAATATCGGTTTTCTGTTTTAAGATATTCTTTGTTGTAGTATTTAACATCAGTTTTATTCGATATTACTGATGTCAATGTTCCACTAAAACTGATATATTAAGTTTTGATAGACATTGGTTTTTTATTAATGTACATTTTATAAATATAGATGCCAAAAATTTTTCCAAACCAATAAACTGTCAAAATCAACTACTACTTTATATCAGTTGTCTATATATCTAACAACCAATATCCAAACATCAAGTACAACATTTTCATCTAATCCTAACATCAAATACTACACATATTCATCCATCTATTCTAATTATTAATTATGCACTAGCTACAACATCCAACAATATGCAAACCTTCCGGTTCCAAGCCTCAGAACTGTTTCAATGAGTGCTTCTACTTCTAAACCTGAAAAATTAAGGTCCCCTAATTCTGCGCTGGGAATAATTCTGCGCTGGGAAGGATCTAGTCGCTTAGCCTTTTGGTTCACCTGTACAAATATCAAGCGTGTTTACATGCTTAGAAATTTTAGAATTTACAGTGTTTACGAATTAAGTTAAGTGTCACCACTAACTGGTTCAATTTAGATACATAGACATATAAAAAGTAAAAAAAGGGAAGACATAGCATAAATTTTATTCAAGAGCTTACTATAACTGTTTAGGAGAAGATGGATATTAAACTCCATACATGTGTGAAGCACTAAACAGCAGCGTGAAATTCTTTAGGCCTGAAAGAAGCATCCCCTTTTTTCTTTGAGTTTATAGTTTTATGAACCTGATTTGTCCACAGCTGAAATGACAGCTGCATCTAGATAAAATAAACCAGTGAGAACATAAATTACTGCATAGAAAATTTGGTGGATATGAGAATGATAATTGGTAATAACTGGCTTTTGTACTAATTTTGGCTACAAATTCTAAAGAAATGATGATTTTAAGTGGGATTTCATTCTCTGATTCTTATTAAATCCTAGTGGGATTCCCTAGCAGCAAGTTAATTAATTTCCCAGTGCACCAGCACTAGTGAACCAAGATCTAACAAAAATGCTAAGAAACAAAGAAAAATGATTTGAAGAGAGCCGCCAAGACTTCTTCCTAAGTTATTTGACAAGCTTTCATATCTTCAAAGACCTTCTGGACGGTATAGCTAGACCACAAGTGGATTGGAGCCCCCGAAAAGAAAAGTAAAATAGAGAACATGCTAAGTCTAAAGATGGTCCATTTATAGTTCAAGTCTTAGATCCCAAGTAAGCATGTAAAGCCAATATACAGGCAAGGCATAAACGAAAATATAAGAACATGTCATATTTCAAATAAACTTCTAACAAGACAAAAAGGCATTTAAAAGGTTTAAGGGCTGAAACATCAATTCTCTTTTAATATAAAGAGAGTGGATATACATAGAGTTACATATCTTGTACAAAATTAAACTTCACTGATGGAGATGATAGTAAGTAGAACTATATACCTCAGTTGCAGCTTCCTCATCATCTTTGTACCCGTGTCTTTATAGTATTTCATGTATAGCTGTAAATCCTTTCTCAAGCAGGCATCACCAAGTGGATATAAAGGAAAAGCAGCACTGCTGTCTTGTACCCCCAATAGCTCATTAAATGAGACCTGAAAAGGTAGAACAGATCCAAACAGAAGAAATGTGCAGTTAAATGCCAAGCCCACATTTCTCCAGTGTTTTCCAAGGAGTCCATCAAGAACTTCAAACCACTGTCCTGACCAAAAAACCCATTACAGAATATTAATTTTATGTATTTGTATAATTTTGACAATGTAAAGATCTAAGTATGTATGCATGGAGATTGGTCATAGAAGTAATATAAACCTGAATGACATGGTTTCTGAAATCAACTTTTTCTCTTTCTTTTCTGGTTCCGTACCCAACATAGAGAATGCTGATTAGATAAGCTGTCCAACTTCCCATTAATCCATAGAAGATCTGAAACAGTAATCCAGATAGCATTCTAAGTTGTGAGAATGAGTATGGAAGTGTAAGTAACACTTGAGCCACCTGATAATTTCAAAACATATAACATATAACATTAGCCATACTTTCAGTAACTAAAAGATACACACAACATATGTTCAAGAATAGATAACGAAAGATATGAAAGATGACCTGGTTTAAAGAACAGCTCAACCAAGCATCATAAGCTGAGCCACCATGCCAGAAGAGCTGAGAAATGCTTGCCTTTAAATCTTTAGGCTTCCCACTTTCAGTTTCTATTTCAACGTAATTCCCTGCTAATACAGTTTCTACTGCAACTTTCTCCTCTCCCATTGATTCTAATCACAATGTCTAATGTTTTTCTAATGTTTTAACAAATTATGCAAAATCATTCATTCATATAGTCCTAAGATGATTCCCGAATATGACACAAATGATATATTCATTTTTTTCATTTTATGGTCTATCAACGATACATGACAAATTCATAAGGAGCTTGCATTTTTGTCTTATAGGAAAATTAACATGTGCTTCCTTCTGAAGAGGGATCAAAGAGGTAACTAAAGAATTGGAATTTGGACGTCCACGAGGCTCATATTGTAGACATCTAGAAGCTAAGCGCACCAGTTCAGTTCCATCGTTGTTTGAAAATTGACCTTCCAAACAAGAACATTTTATCCTAAGTATCCAGTTGTGCCAGCAGTATTACTACTAAACTTGACACCTTGGCATAACAATGCATACGTGACTGTGCTCACCCTTATTCACAATATTATGCTGTATTGTAAATATAGAGTGATCAACCCTTGTTAGATGTATATTATTAACAAAGAGACTGTGAAGTATCATATTACATGTATAAATATATTAGTGCCCTATGATATGCAACACTATTCAGATTCGTTATCACAAACTTGGGCATTACCTCACCAGAGATACGAAAGTACACAGTGGCAGCTTCTTTAAATATTATTGATTCCTGGATTGCTACAAAAATGACAACAGCGAAAAATAAACTTCACTTAATCAATTTACCTCATAAATCACCGCTGCCCCTTTTTGTGTTCCATCTCCTCCAATAATATAAACCTGGTGCACAGATGTTTATCGAATTAAATAGGATTAAACCTAGTTTAAACTAATGAAAAGAAACATCTACCCTGATTCGGGCAATCTGCAAACCTGATTAATTCCTCGATCATATTTTTAAGAGCTTAAGGGCATTTTGACTAAAATTCAAAGAGCACATAATAGAAAGAACAACAAATTGAATTTCTCTATCCTTGCCCTGGTGTCTTGTAATTTTATTTTTTTTGTGCTACTAAAGATAACGACAAATTCGTATTTGATATCAACTATCAATCAAATGCTGGTGATTGTTGTTAGTTGTTTCCCTATTAGAAAAAGACAATATCCTAAAGTTCCTGTTTGACAGGGATTAACCATTCGGAATACACCATATTTCTATTACTGCATTGACATTGCAACACTAGGCCACAAGGGAAGGCCACTATTTTAGATGTTTAGTGAATTTGAAGGCAATTCTATATAGCATGAGTTTAACCATTGGCAAGTACTAGGTATTAACTCTGTAACAAAGATTGACTTACATCTATGCCAACTACTCTCTTTACTCCATACATATGACACAAGATGCATACTATCTCCCCGATTACTGTGTTGAGACCAGGGCACAAACCTCCACATGTTACAATACAAGCGTGAACATCATCAGATTCGAAGTACACCTGAACAAAACATTCAGCAACATCAGAGTATGTCAAACAATTACCCAACTAAATAAAAATTTAACATGCTCAATTAATATAATTACTCAACTAATTAAAAATTAGGGTTTCAAATTAGAATTACCTAACTAAAAATTATGGTTTTAAATTGAAACCCCTATTTAAGAATTAGGGTTTAAAACTTACTCAACCGAAACTTTGAACTCCGACTTGAGTTACAAAATTCAACTTGAGATTTAAGTTCTTACCTTTTTAAGTGTTAAACTCACTTGACCTTACCCATCTAACTTTTCAACTACTTCTCAACCTTGACAAAAATTGAGTAAAATTGGGCAGAGAGCGATAGAGAGAGTAGGGTTGAGTGCACATAGAGCAGAGAGAGCTTTGAGCCAAGAAAGAACTGAGAGAGAGAGAGAGAGGGAGAGAGAGAGAGAGAGAGGGAGTTGTTCTTCAGTGGAGAGAGTTTTGAGAGTTTTGATTATTTGATTTTTTGTTTTGTGTTTTTTGATATGTATATTATGAGGGTAAAATTGAAAAATGGGGAAGAGTTGAAAATAATTTAAGGCAAAACGGGGGAAATTTAAGGGGGAATGAATTATTTAGCTAAGAGGGGAAATGGGAGAAGCGCGCTGAATCATTTTTTTTAAATATACTTACACATACAACATCGGTTGGGATAAAAAACTGATATCTATTTTACACAAAGACATCGGTTGGGTATAAAACGATATAAAAAGTACTTTCTACATCGGTGCCCACAGCAACCGATGTCTAAGAGGCGATGTATATTCTACTTTTTCTAGTAGTGTTATTAATTCTTATAGAGAACTAAAAAGTAACTTATCGAGATGTCACATAAATACCCAGTTTGTCCAGAATGGACTGAGTTAATTCCAACTTTTATTTGAATAAATCAAAATATAATCAGAATAAATTTGCCAAAAGTATTTTACCAAAATAATTCATTAAATTAAATTATTTTAGTTCTGAGTTATTGATAAGTCTAAAAATTATACTTTTAGAGAACTCTGTGAGTTAACACTACTAGAGAACTCTAGAAGGACTTATCGATAAGTCATAATAAAGCTTATCGAGAAGTCACTCGAGAAGTCCCTAAATTTACTTATCGAGAACTCACTCGGGAAGTCTTCAAATGACTTGTCGATAAGTCAGTTAGACTTATCGAGAACTCAGTTCTCTATATACTTTTGATCATATTTAATTCTGCTTGTGTTAATTTTACATATTAAAGATGTAAATTAACAACTGAGCAGTTTACTTAGAATTTGAAATATTCCAAGTTAAATTTTGAATTTTGAAAAATAAATATGCAGAGATTTCTGAAATATTTATAATTCATATTTCAGTTAATTTCCAATTAAATCAAATAAATGTTGATTTATTAGAAATTAATCTGCTACAAAACATTAGTTGAGTTCTTGCCTTAGGATGAAGAATTAAGCATTCCAATTTCACCTACAAGTCTAGTGAAAGTTGCTTCATCCAAAGGTTTAGTAAAAATGTCAGCTAATTATTTTTCTGTTGGAACAAAAATAAGCTCAATGGTACCATTTGTAGCATGTTCTCTAATAAAATGGTATCTTACATCAATGTGCTTTATTCTAGAATGATTAATTGGATTAGCAACTATAGATATAGCACTAGTATTGTCACACATGATAGGAATTTTGTGTAACACTAGGCCATAATCAATTAGCCAATTTCTAATCCAAAGCACTTGATCACAACAACTTCATGCAGCTATGTATTCAGCCTCTACTGTAGAAGTTGAAACATATTGTTGTTTCTTGCTATATCAGGATACAAGTCTTTGTCCAAAAAATTGACAGCTTCCACTAGTACTCTTTCTGTCAACCCTGCATCCAGTAAAATCTGCATCTGTGTAACCAACAGCTTCAAAATCAGTTCCCTTAGGATATAACAATCCCAAGTTTGGAGTCCCTTTCAAGTATCTGAAAATCCTCTTCACATCCATCAAATGTGATTCTTTTGGATTGGCTTGAAATCTTGCACACAAACATGTAGCAAACATGATGTCTGATCTACTTGTATTTAAATAAAGCAATGATCCAATCATCCCTCTATAGCTTGAAATATCTACACTATTGCCCTTTTTATCTTCATCCAACTTTGTTGTAATAGACATAGGTGTAAATGCAGGTGAACAATCAACCATGCCAAACTTTTTCAATAAATTTTTAACATATTTAGTTTGGCTGATGAAGATTCCATCACTTCTTTGACTGACTTGAAGTCCAAGAAAGTAACTTAATTCCCCCATCATACTCATTTCATATTCACTCTGCATAAGCCTGGAGAATCTTTGGCAAAACTTTTCATTTGTAGAGCCAAAGATAATACCATCCACATAGATCTGAACCAGAATCATATCATCACCATGTTTCTTGTAGAAGAGAGTTTTGTCCATAATACCTCTTGTAAAACCATGTTTAAGTAGGAATTCTGACAAAGTATCATACCAAGCTCTAGGTGCCTATTTTAGTCCATATAGAGCCTTGAGTAACTTGTACACAAAATCTGGGAATTCTGGATCTTCAAAGCCAGGTGGCTGTTGCACATAAACCTCTTCTTCTAGCTCACCATTTAGGAAGACACTTTTGACATCCTTTTGATACACTTTAAAATTTGAATGTGCAACAAATGCTAGAAAAATCCTTATTGCTTCAAGTCTTGCAACTGGAGCAAAAGTTTCATCATAATCAATTCCTTCTTCCTATGAGTAGCCTTTAGCAACCAGCCTTGCCTTGTTTCTGGTAACTAAACCATTTTCATTCATCTTGTTCCTGAACACCCATTTTATTCCAATTACACTTCTGTTCTTAGGTGCAGGAACTAACTCCCAAACTTTATTTCTTTCAAACTGATTCAGCTCTTCCTGCATGGAAGATATCCAATCAGTATCCATTAGAGCTTCTACAATTTTCTTATGCTCTACTTGAGACAGAAAGCATGCATATAGGCACTCATTAGCAGTTGCACTTCTAGTCCTTACACCAGCATTAGGATCACCAATTATTGCATTTTAATTGTGACTCCTATCCCATTTTATGGTGTGAATTTATTGACTGGTGCCTTCATCATTTTCCTCATTATTTGTGTGACTGGTAGATTTTTCTTCTCTTTCTCCCCTGAGTTTGTGCAATCAAATTCAGGTGTATGAGATGAGCTTCTATTTTCATGATTTTCCTGTTCAGTAGTCTCTTCATTCATCATCTGTTGTGCATTGTCTTCATCCTCTTCATCAGAATCATTGTTAATGTTGAGATTTTCAAATGCAAGGGCTTCAGCTTCATTTTCATCAAGGCATTCCAAGCCTGGACACTTGTCATCATCAAAGGTCACATCTGTGCTCTCCGTGAATTTATTTTGATCAATTACATAGACCTTGTAGGCAGTTCTCTCCAATGAATATCCCAGAAAAATTGCTTTAAAAACCTTTGAGTCAAATTTTCCCATATATTCAGAGTTGTCTTTTAAAATGTAACACTTACTTCCAAACACATGAAAATGCTTTATAGTAGGCTTTCTCTTTGACATGATTGAGTAAGGTGATTTTCCATGAACCTTGTTAATGAGATATCTGTTTTGAGTATAGCATGCAGTGTTTACAGCTTCTTCCCAAAAACTAGTTGGCAGATTGGCATCTTATAGCATTGTTCTTGCAGCTTCTACTAATGTTTAGTTCTTTCTTTCAACTACCCCATTTTGTTGAGGTGTTTTAGCAGTAGAGAACTCGTGAACAATGCCTTTGTTTTTGCAGAATTCACTTAATGTTGCATTCTGAATTCTGTTCAATTATCACTTCTCAATCTCTTCACACAGTTTTGATCTTCAGCCTGTTTCTCTATCTTCTTTAAGTGCTCAATTATGATGTGTGGGGTTTCATCTTTAGAATGCATAACTTCTACCCATGTATATCTTGACTAGTCATCCACCATCACAAGTGCATATTTGTTCCTTGAAATTGATAAGACATTCACTGGTCCAAACAAGTCTATGTGAATAAGTTGCAATGGTGCACTTATGAAATTCACAATTTTTGGCTTGTGACTTAATCTTTTCATTTTTCCTTTCTGACAGGCTTCACAGACTTCAATTTAAGCAAACTCTAATTTTGGCATGTCTCTCACCAACTCTTTCTTGACTAGAGTGTTGATTGCCTTGTAGTTTAGATGTAAGAGTTTCTTATGCCATAACTTGCTTTACTCTATGGATGCCTTGATGTAGAAGCAAGAAATTCCATCCTTATTTGTTGAGTTTAAGTCTGCAACAAATAAGCTTCCTTTCCTTGCTCCTTTCAGAGCAACTTCATTGGTTTTCTTGCTGATGAAAATACATTCTTCTTTGTTAAATAGAACTTTAAAACCTTTATCTGCAAACTGGCTGACACTGAGAATATTTACTTTAAGACTAGCTACCAATGCTACATCATCAATGACAATATTTCCAGAAATAATCTTTCCATATCCCATTGTGAATCATTTGATGTTGTTTTCAAAGGTCACCAAAGGGCCAACCTTCTCCTCAAATTATGATAGCAGGGCCTTATCACCTGTCATATGCTTGGAGCATCCACTGTCTATGATCCATATGACCTTCTTCATTTTGCCCTGCACACAATAATTTTTAAGTGTGTTTAGCAACCCAAGCAGTATTGGGCACTTTCTTCTTGTTAACTGATTTAGCAGAAGTATGAGTAGTTTCAGATAAAATAGAATTCATTGACTGTTGTGCATTTTTTCTATCTGTTGTAGACCCAGTTTTTGTTTCTTTGAGGTCTACTCTCAGCTTGTGGCAACTTTTCATCACTTTCAAGTTGCAAGGGATACAATCAAACTTGTCACAGAATGAGTAGGGATCTTTTGCATCTGCTTCATTGTATTTGCGGGCTCCTTCAACTGGCTTGCTAGCAGCCTTTTTACAAAGGTGAATTAGGTGATTCACAGAGCCACATTTTTCACATTTCTTTCTTGGAGCATCTGCAACATAAGCAAAGTTGTTGCTTCTATTTATCCCAATTTTCCCATTTCTATTTTCTTCTTCTTTCTTGCATCTTCAGTCATGGTTTCTTTGACATGTGTCTTGAAACTTTGTTTATCCATGAGCTTCTCTTCAGCTTTGGAAGATTGAGTTGCTTCTGCATTTTTCTTCTCATTATCTTGATCAGCAATTTCTTGTTTGATGATCAACTCTTCTTCACTGAAGTTGACTTCACATACCTTGAACATAGGTGATATTACCTTCTTCAGCATTGCTGGAATATTTTCATTTTATGTTGTTTTTCCTTTGTCACCTATATCTTTCTTCTTGCTATTCAAGGCATCATAATCAAGACCAACAACAATATTTGCACATGGCTTGTTTTTCTCATGGTATTGTCCAACCAACTCAGATGCATTCTTGTAGGACTTCTGAAAGGAATATGTCCTAAGTCCAATCATGTATTAGGATTTAGGAATAACTCTTTATATAATATGTTTTGATTTCATTGATTTTAATAAAAAGACTCGTTTTGTTTTTATTACGGGCTTTATCTATTTAAGTGTTTAAATAAGATATACCATAGTTTAGAGTAAAGCTTTTTATGGATTATGATGAGATCATAATAGTGAGACCTAAAAAGATGATAACTCTAAACTTAAATAGTTCCTGATCGTAGGATTACTAACTGGTAATTAATAATCCGCAGAGATCGGTACATACTATGCTTGCTTCATTATGAAGTATGTCTGTTCTCATAGACATTTGTGTGGTGACACTATAGCTAGTATGTAGGTGCTTATTATGGAATAAGTTCACTGAACATGACTCGCACAGCTGAACAACTGATGGAGTTCACTCACGTGTCAGCAGTTGTTCACATAGTGATAGTTGTACAAGTATCCTTAGACTTGAGGTCATCATAGTCATCTTGTGTACACTGAACTATGCTTTGGTTTAGTTCTTAGTCTCCAGGGACAATTATTAGGGCTCTTCTGGGTATAGGAATTTTTACACGAAGATAGTGTATGATCAATAAAGGATCTACCCCTTCCAGTGAAGGAAGCGAATGTTAAAGGCTGATCCACTTATGCTAGTTCAGGAATCTCTGGCCAGAGTAAATGAAATTAGAAAGGAGTTTCTAATTTGCATAGAACTACGCATAGTAAATGGTAAGCAAAGTGATTGAATTAGATAGGCTTGACACGAGATCCATGCCTTGTATTTAATTGGGACATTGTAGGGTAGAAGGAGTTTATTGTACGGTAACTATTCACTGAATAGGTTCTTGGTATTCTAAGCAGTGAATTCATATTATCCGGATAGTCGCGATATGCTGAGAAGTATCCCTCACGATGTAGAATAAATGTGATTAATTAATTAATCATATTTAATAAATAAGAGAATTTATATAAATAATGATAAAATAGTTTTATTATTATTTATTTCTACTACCGGCTTAATATTGAACCTACAGGGTCACACCATAAAAAGAGAATGATTTAATGGTGGAGGAATTAATTAATAATGGCTGATAAATATTTATTTATGAAATAAATAATTAATTGGCAAATTTAATAATTGATTAAATGAGATTTAATTTATTATAAATTAATTAAGAAAAATTCTTAATATTATTAATTAAGGATTTAATTTTTGGAAATTAAATCAAGAGAGAGAATTATTTCTAAAGTGTTTAGAAAAAGGATTAATAATTAAAAGGTGTTTTAATTATTAATGAGAATAATAAATGGGATAATAATAATATTATTTATGGGAAAATTTCAGCTGAAAATTTTGCCTATAAATACACTATTATAGACCCTATTTTATTGGAACCCACATCAAACCCGAAAACCCAAAAAGTTTGGAAAACCCAATTCTCTCCACCTCCTTCCTCCTCCTTAATATCATTTTCTTGGTGGATACCGGTGGAGTGCTTCACACTTGAGGAGCAACTGCTAAGGATCTCTTATCATTGTCTCCGAATTATTTTAAAAGGTTAGATTCGATCCCTCGAATTTTTATTCACGATTTATATGCTTTTATTTGGATTTTGTATGTGTAAAAGTGTTTTGCCATGCCCCCGCTGTGTTAAAAATCCAACAATGGTATCAGAGCATAGGTTGTATGCATATAGATCTGTGGTAAAAATTTCAGAATTTTATGTGCTTGTATGAATTAATTATGATTTTTACAAGTTATATCATGGATTAATTTTGTCTGATGAGAAATCGTTTCTCATAATAATTTTGAATGTTGATCTGGGTTCTACAAGTGTTTTAGATCGTCTGGATATTTTTTTCATAATTTTAGGATGTATAGATTTTTTATTATGAATTTTTGAAGTTCTTACAATTAAATTCGTAATTAAATAAATCATATATACATATATATAAATTGTTTGTAAGTTTGTATATATATCTGTACTACATCTGTGTGTTGTCTGTACTTTGTCTGTTGGCACGGAAAGAAAGATCAGAGAAAAGCAATGTCAGGCGCGCGCGGCGATCGAGGAAGAAAAGGCGGCGGCGGCTGCTGAAAAAAAAATAGGGGTGTAACGAATTTCGGGAATGCGTTACACACCTGTGGCGCATTCACGGAATGCGTTACACCCTTTAATGGCTTAAAAGGTGTGTAACGCATCACCGGAATGCGTTATAGGGCTTGTAACGCGTTCCTGTAATGCGTTACAGGCTGTGTGTTGATTTTAAAATTGATTTTCTGGGAGTTTCGTAACTCCGTTTTTGGCGTGCAATATACCGTTGGATTCGTTTTTCCGAGACGGATCTAATGGAGTGATCAATTTTAGTTTATATAAAAGTTTTGAACTGTTTATATTTCCATGAAGTGTTTTAAAGCTGTTTTTGACTGTTTTTAATTGTTTTTAAATGCTTCATGTGATACATAGAGATGTATAATGCTTAGACTAATGTGCTAGATGATGTAACATGCCTACCTTGATGTTTATTCATGTTGATATATGTGATATATGCTTAGTTTATCATGTGATGATAGATTTAGGTGAACTTAAATAAACATAAGGCGTTTGTTAGACAACCTAGTATAGTGAAATTGTTTCATAACCTTAAGAATAATATTATGAATACAATCATGAGATTCTTGTGTTTGTGAAACACGTAATTGAATATGAATTTTCGATATGAGAGAAAGGATGATTCTGTCAACAACAGATTTCTATCTGTAAGAAAGGGTTATAAAGTGACGCATCTTGACAATGCTCCACCCGATCTGGGAATCATCTGATTATTGATTATTAATTTGAAATATTTAATTTAAAAGGAAGAATCTCTTTATAATATGATTATGATTGTAACGTAATATAATCCCTCTAAAATTAAATAATATCAAGTAGTAATTGGCCAATGATACAACGAGCTTGTGTCGGTCATAGCCTTCCAACATGGTAGAAAGTAGTTCTTATTTTTGAATCATTGTCGTTTCGTGCCACAGCCGAGGGCTTTGATTTTGAAATAAGAAATACTTGTCTATTACATAGAGATGTGTACATTGAATAAGAATCTAAAGGTCGTTACGTGCCACAGCCGTGGGCCTTTGGGGACTGATTCAATTGTACGGAATGTTGGGTTAGACTTGACTTAGAATATTGAGTTTGTCGTGCCACAGCCATGACTCAATTATTCAAGAGGCTAAAGTTTGATTAGGGAATAACATTAGATGTAATTGACAAGAGTTGTCTGCCTATTGAACATTACATGGCGTTTCGTGCCACAGCCGGGGTTGTGTAATGGAATGTAGGATCCCTATTCCCACTAGCATTATGAATGCTTTATTTTTCATGTAGGGGGTTGAATATATTAGGAAAACTAGTGGGAGCCACTTATGAATAAAGACCCGATTCATATAGTATTTTGAAATGAAATCGAATATTTGCTAAGTGTTGTTATGTGTTTATCATTTACAGATTTACTTTGTACGTTATGTCTTCTGCACTATCACTTAGGAGCATACTGGATGCTCACAAATTGACTGGTCCTAATTATGCTGACTGGCTTTGAAACTTGAGAATTGTTCTCAGGATTGAGAAGCTGGAATACGTGATTGACTCACCTAAGCCTACTGAACCTGCTAGTGATGCACATAATGATGAACATGTTGTGTATCGTAAGTGGATAGATGATGCAAATGTTGCTCAATGCATCATGCTAGCTTCCATGAACATTGAGCTACAGAAGCAACATGAGCATATGGATGCTCACACTATCCTAATGCATCTACAAGATTTGTATGATGTGGCGGGGAGGACAGCTCGATATGAGATATCGAAGGAGTTGTTCGGTTGTAGGATGTCTGAGGGATCATCTGTGAATGACCATGTACTTAAGATGATCAATTTGATTGAACGTCTTGGACAACTTGGTTTTTCCATGGATGGGGAGCTGAGCCAAGACTTGGTCTTGCAATCGCTTCAGAGTTCGTTCTCGCAGTTTGTTGTGAACTTTCACATGAATAAGTTGGATGTCAGCCTGCCTGAACTCCACAACATGTTGAAGACTGCGGAATCGAATTTTCCCCCTAAGAAGAGTTCTGTTCTTCTAATTGGTGAAGGTTCCAATCCTAAGAAAAGGAAGAGGAACTCTTCCAAGAAGAAGAAAGTAGGTGAAGAAAACGCCGGTTCCACCAAAAGCTGAAGACCCCAAGAGCAAAGTTGTTTGCTTTCACTGTAACAAGGTGGGGCACTGGAAGAGGAACTGCAAGGTTTACCTTGCAGAATTAAAGAAGAAGAAGGGTAGTGAGACTACCGCTTCTGATTCAGGTATGTTCATGATAGAAGTGAATATGTCATTAAATCAAATTTCTACTTGGGTATTATATACCGCCTGTGGTTCTCATATCTGCAATTGTTGCAGGGACCAAAGAGAAGTAGGACTCTTGAGGAAGAGGAGGTGATTCTACTGATGGGAAATGGAGCAAGAGTTGCTGCTGAAGATGTAGAATCATTTCATTTACATATGCCTACGGGCAAGACTATTATTTTAAATAAGTGTTATTTTGTTCCCTCGATTGTGAGGAATATTATTCCCATGTAAGACTTGGCTGGATTTTCATTTATTATTGAGAATAATGAATGTTCTATTCTTAGAGATAATATTCTCTATGGACGTGGTACTTTAAATAATGGTTTGTATGTATGTGACATAATTTACTTCAGATTGAACAAACTAATAAAAGAAAAGGGATGATGAAAATCTCACTTCATAGTGGCACTGCAGTCTCCATTTAGTAGACATGGAGAGAGGACTGCAAATTTGCTAGGAATGGTACACACAGATGTATGTGGACCAATGTCTAAGCAAGCCATGGGTGGATTTTCATACTTCATTACTTTTATAGATGATAGATCTAGATTCGGATATGTGTTTGATGAAACACAAGTCTGAGGCCTTTGAAAAGTTCAAAGAATATAAGTATGAAGTGGAGAAACAACCAAACATAGTATTATAATTCTTCGATTAGATCGAGATGGTGAATACTTGAATAGAGAGTTTCTGGATTATCTCGAAGTAAATGGTATAGTCTCCCAGTGGACTCCTCCAGATTGGTATCTGAAAGGAGAAATCGAACTTTGTTAGACATAGTTCGGTCCATGATGAGCTATGCAAATCTTCCAGTATTCGTATGGGGTTATGCATTGGAAACCTCAGCATATTAACTGAATAAGGTGCTTTCCAAAATATGTTCCTCAAACTTCGTATGAGATATGGAAAGAAAGGAAACCGAGTCTTAAACACGTTAAGATTTGGGGATGTCCAGCTTATGTCAAGTAAGTTGACCCAGATAAGCTGGAATATCGATCCGTAAAATGTAGTTTTGTGGGATATCCTAAAGAGACTTTAGGGTATTACTTTTGCACCGATCATCGGGTGTTTGTCTCCAGACATGCTACCTTCTTGGAAAAGGAGTTTATTCTTGAAGGAAACAGTGGGAGCAAAATTGAACTTGATGAAGTTCAAGAAGCACAAACTACTACGGATCAAGTGGAAACACCTGTTCTGACTGAACAACCTTTTGTGGAACAGCCCATTCATAGATCAGGGAGAGTGTCTCGCCAACCTGAGAGGTAATATGGCCTTGTCATTGAGAATGACAATGAGTTGTCTATCATTGATGATGACGACCCTGTGACCTATAATGTGGCTATGAGTAGTGTTGACTCAGAGAAATGGCATAGTGCCATGAAATCCAGAATGGAATCTATGTATACAGTATACAAAAGATAGATTATAGCAGATGGCCAGGTGGAGACCTATAAGGCCAGGCTTGTGGCAAAAGGATTCAAATAAAGGCAATGGATTGACTTTGATGAAACCTTTTACCTGTAGCCCTGTTAAAATCAGTTCGGATTTTGCTTGCGATTGCTGCTTACTACGACTATGAGATCTGGCATATAGCCAGATGGTTTTCTTTCCGAGGGAAATGAAAACCTAGTGTGTAAGCTACTGCGAACCATATGTGGTTTAAAGCAAGCTTCTCGTAGATGGAATATCCGTTTTGATGAGACAATCAAAGAGTTTGATTTTATCAAAAACGTAGATGAACCATGCGTTTACAAAAGGGTTAGTGGGAGCGCGGTTACATTTCTTGTATCATATTGAATTAGAGTTGACACACATAACAACATAGCAGACTCACTCACAAAGCTACTTTATGAAAGTCACTTTGATCGTCATAAAGACAAGATGGGTATTAGATACCAGAGTGATTGGCTTTAGTACAAGTGGGAGATTGAAAGGAATATGTCCTAAGTCCAATCATGTATTAGGATTTAGGAATAACTCTTTATATAATCTGTTTTGATTTCATTGATTTTAATAAAAGACTTGTTTTGTTTTTATTACGGGCTTTATCTATTTAAGTGTATAAATAAGATATACCATAGTTTAGAGTAAGGCTTTTTATGGATTATGATGAGATCATAATATGAGACCTAAAAAGATGATAACTCTAAACTTAAATAGTTCCTGGTCGTAGGATTACTAACTGGTAATTAATAATCCGCAGAGATCGGTACATACTATGCTTGCTTCATTATGAAGGATGTCTATTCTCATAGACATTTGTGTGGTGACACTATAGCTAGTATGTAGGTGCTTATTATGGAATAAGTTCACTGAACATGACTCGCACAGCTGAACAACTGATGGAGTTCACTCACGTGTCAGCAGTTGTTCACATAGTGATAGTTGTACAAGTATCCTTAGGCTTGAGGTCATCATAGTCATCTTGTGTACACTGAACTATGCTTTGGTTTAGTTCTTAGTCTCCAGGGACAATTATTAGGGCTCTTCTGGGTATAGGAATTTGTACACGAAGATAGTGTATGATCAATAAAGGATCTACCCCTTCCAGTGAAGGAAGCGAATGTTCAAGGCTGATCCACTTATGCTAGTTCAGGAATCTCTGGCCAGAGACACGAGATCCATGCCTTGTATTTAATCGGGACATTGTAGGGTAGAAGGAGTTTATTGTACGGTAACTATTCACTGAATAGGTTCTTGGTATTCTAAGCAGTGAATTCATATTATCCGGATAGTCGTGATATGCTGAGAAGTATCCCTCATGATGTAGAATAAATGTGATTAATTAATTAATCATATTTAATGTAACACCCCCAGATCTGGGGTCGGGGATCCGGGTCGTCACGGTCTTTCTTTCCACGATATCACTTCACTTAATTAATAATAATAACCTTATGCTGTGACCCCACACTAACACACACCACAACCCGTTATAGTCTCAGAGATGAAATTGAAATAAGAACAAGTCATTGAATCCACAATTTAAAAGTTATTACAACCCAAAATGATTACTTGATAAATTTACAGTTAATTGCCATTATCTGCCACAAGTTATAATTATACATAATTGATTCTCAAAAGTAGATGGTCTGATCTACAATAGATCTACCTCTGCAGCCATAGCAGCTACCACATCATCGGGAAGACGCGGAACGCTTCCCATGCGCTTGCGCTGGGTCTGCTGGAGTCTGGCCATCTTTCCTAACTGTTGTTGTGTGATGAAGAAATAAAGCAAGAGTGAGCCTTACAGCTCGTAAGATAATATATAGTGATAACAATAATACAAGTATTTAAATGGATACTTACTAGAATTCTTTATCATGAGTAAGGTAATTACTTACTGGATATAAGTTTTAAAAGAAGATGAAGTTACCAATTACTTCACTATACTTATACCATTTTTTTAGAAATCTACTTGAACTACTACTGTTCGAAGTATAATAAGATTCACGAGGTCATCCCATAGATGAGACCATAAATAAAACTTGAAAATATTTGATCTTTGAAATATTTTGAAAAGAAATGAAGTTACGAGATACTTCATTCAATGGATACACCAATAAAAATGTTTGACCCTGTCAATGCTTCGGCAACCACCCATTAGTAGCCTTTCGATCGAAATGCTACGGGTAGTGTTGCAGAATTATCCAAATGGATGATGAACTCATTACGGGAGTTTGCCGCGCCAGGAAGACCACTTACGATGATCAGTCGTAGTAGTACAACCCCACCATTTTCTACATATAGAGGAGAACCTGTCGGATTTACTTGTCAACCGAACACTGAACTCCTAAGGAATGGACCGCCTTAGCGGAACTTCCAGGCCATTTGGGCCAATATAATAAGGCTGGGCCGGCGCCACTCGACCACTTACACCACTCCTAGTTCAGATGAAATCCATGACTCTGAAACGTAAAGCTCGTTCCCCCTTTCCCCAAGTAGAAACTTGTTGATACGGCTCCACCAAGAAGTCGTATCTAGTTGGAAAGGATAACTCACCGATATTTCCCAGGCGATGCCTGTTAATGGATTAACTTGTTCCAAGAATTTTACTTCCCGAGTGTTGGGAAAGTAATCGATTCATTTAACAAAACAGCAACCTTGTTGCGAATATAAAACACACCACAGAGTCGGATCCCTCAGGTTTTGAGCGAGTATTTAAATCCCCTTCGAAAGGAGGATCTTAAATATAAAAATGAGTGTTGGGATCCGCTCTAACTTTTAAAAATCATTTTGAAGACTCGCAAAACATTTTTAAGAATGTTTGGAGTGATGCTGATTTAACAAAATAAATCAGTCCCAATATATTAGAAAATATCTGAATATTATTATTTAAATAATATTTCCATAAAGAATAATCTTTATAAAAATAATTAAAATAGAAGTTTTGAAACTTATACTTGAAATGAATATTAAATATCCAAAGATATACCTATACGAAAGTACTATCTTTATTTGAATAATCAAAAGTGAGTTTGATTATCGACACCTTATTCTTTAATAAAATAAAGAATATATCTCAGCAAATAATCGGAGTCATAGATCCTCAAATGAATATTCAAATAATATTCAATAAATAAAATAAGCTGAGTCATAAGCCCTCGAATGAATATTATAAATAATATTCATTAAATAAAATAAAGGAGTCATACATCCTCAAATGAATATCCAAGTAATATTCAATAAATAATATAAAGGAGTCATAAGTCCTCGAATGAATATTCAAGATAATATTCATTAATAAAATAAAGCTATCGAATAAACCTTATTCGATTAATAGTTTTGAAAACTATAACCATATATATATATAAATATATATATATACATATATACAAAAATCTACTCGGGATCCTCGACTCCCGGTTTTAGAAAATGTTTTCACCTTTGGGTCCCTATACTAAGGGTATATGCAAATTACCGCTATCCTCTAGCATAGGTATTATCAACTGAATCAACAATTATATATGGAAAGAATATGAAACAGGCATGCATATATATATACCATAGCAGCATGCTTCAATATAAAATAACATTTGCTAATTAACCAACATGCATCTATCGCAAGATAATGCATATATACATATACATCACAACAACAGTATAACGGGTAGAAAACTTGCCTGAGCGACTTGGGGTGATAAAAGGCTCGGGACGAGTCTGGTAACCTATAAACAACAAGTAAGTTGGAATTAAACCAAAGTCACTTGTAAATCTATACTTTAACTAACTTAGACTTTAACGCTTGTTTTGCGCTCACTGATTCGCTTAAGTCACTCGGGTACCCTCGGCTCCACCATTTTTAATAATTTAACCTTTACGAGTCTTAATGTGATTCCTTCGCGAGTGTCTTACCAACTGCCTAACACACTTACCATAAATGTTTCATACATTAATTAACCCTTTTTGGTCTTTAACCTATGTTTCAAAGTAAAGCGAGGGGAAAAGTTTCGTTCGCGAAATGCCGTTACTTGAAACGGTCGTTTCTCCTAAACCGTGCATCGGAATCGAACGAACTACATATCAAAACGAAGCTCGTAACATGAGCTATCTAAAAATGGCAATGGTCATAATCTAGCAGGGGGTACTCGGGTCCTAATGTTATGCACAAAAACAGTCTAAAGAAAATCGGACGTTACGACGGCTATGTTTACGCGATTTCCCAATTTTAAACCATTCAAAACCAACCCAATTCAACCTCAAATCCAACATACAACCAACATCCATCCTTATCACATCATAACAACCCTAACCAATTCAATTTTAACATTCATACTTATGCCTAAGCTTAACTTTAACCATACTTAAGTTCTTTTAACCAAAACCACAACATTTACCATTCCATTTCACTACCATTTCAAATCCCAAACTCTAATCACAACAACAAGCTACAATATCACCCTACTAATCAAAATCATCTTATAATACATAGGAATCTAGGGTTTGGAGATGGTATACCTTCCTTGAAGTGGTGGGAGGAGCTAGGAAGCCATAAGAAGTCTTAGGAATGCTTGGATCTTCAAGGAAAACAAGAAAAATTTCAAGTTAAAAACTTGAAAAGACTATTCATAGTCTTCTTCTTTGATTAAATGAAGAAGATGGAGAAGCTTAAACTCATGATATAGCCCTAACTAAGCATGAAGATGATTAGGGAATTAACTCACCAATTTAGGAAGCTTGGATCTTGAATTTTTGAATTTCCTTGCCTTTTGAATAGTAAAAAGCCGAGAGCAAAGATGAACAAGGCCTTGGTTTCTTTTTGATTTTGATGAAGAATGAATTTGCTTGGCTTGGTTGATTTGCTTTTGTGTTTGATTTAGTCAATTACCTTGTTGCCCTTGAATTTGTGTGGTTCTCATTCAACCACACCTCCTTCCTTCCCATGTCATGCTTGTGTCATCCTCATGATGTCATCCTCCCCTCCTTGTCCCCTTCTCATTGGTTGGGTGACATCATCCTCTCTAATCCCTTTGATTAACTTCCTAATTGTTTGCCTAATGACTGCTGATATGTTATACAGTTCGCTTAACTTTCGTTTTCGTTTATCGTTTGAAGGATCATACCCGGGATCTTATTACTTAGGTTCCCTTAACCTTTCTCAATACATTATATTTCTTTTTATGATCCTCTATCATAATCCTTTAATTTAAATCCTTTTTATCCTGTTACCTTATACTCAATTCTCTCCGTATCTAGTAGATTTCCGGGAAAAACCAAAGTGTTCGGAATTGGATTCTGACGATCTTTACATACACTTATATACTACATAGAGTACTAATAATATCCCAGAATATCCATAACAGAACCCCTACATAGTGTGGCGTGAAAAGTTTTCTCATTCAGCTAAAACACTATTCACAAGGGTTACAAAAAGTTAAAAATTTTGGGGGTTATTACAGTCTCCCCTCCTTAAAAGGATTCCGTCCCGGAATCAAACAGAAAACAAATGGGGGTACTTTTCTAGCATTGTGCTCTCTAGTTCCCAAGTTGATTCTTCCACATTATGATTCTGCCATAGTACTCTGACTAGCTTGATCACTTTGTTCCGAAGCACCTGCTCCTTCTTATCTATAATCCTTACTGGCTTCTCCACGTAAGTTAGGTCTGGCTGCATATCCACCTGCTCGTACTCCACTATGTGTCTGGCATCCCGATGATACTTCCTTAGCATTGACACATGGAACACATTATGAACTTGTTGCAAGTTAGGGGGTAAGGCTAGCTTGTAAGCTAACTTTCCAATCCGTCTTAATATCTCAAAAGGTCCAATGTATCTTGGGCTTAGTTTTCCTTTCCTTCCGAACATCATTAATCCCTTCCAAGGGGATACCTTTAGCAGTACTAAGTCCCCTACTTCATATTCCTTGTCCTTTCGGGCTAGGTCTGCATATTTCTTCTGTCTGTCTTAGGCTGCTACAAGTCGCCCTCTGATAAGATCCACTATATCTTTAGTCCTTTGGACCACTTCGGGTCCGAGCATCTTCCGCTCTCCTACTTCATCCCAGTATAAGGGAGATCGACACCTTCTTCCGTACAGGGCCTCATAAGGCGGCATTCCGATGCTAGCATGAAAGCTATTGTTATAAGAAAACTCGATCAACGGCAAGTGATCATCCCAACTTCCTTTAAGGTCTATTGCACAGACTCTTAACATATCTTCTAGTGTCTGGATGGTCCTTTCACTCTGCCCATCCGTCTGGGGATGGTACGCGGTACTCATATTTAACTTGGTCCCCGCACATTCCTGAAAGCTCCTCCAAAATCTGGAGTTGAACCTGGGGTCTCGGTCTGAGACAATGGACGCTGGGACTCCATGTCGCGTCACTATTTCCTTAAGGTAAATGTCCACCAGTCTATCGACTGTGTATCTCTCATTGATAGGAATGAAATGAGCTGACTTTGTCAGTCGGTCTATAATTACCCATATGGCGTCGTGATTGGCTTTCGTCCTTGGCAAGCCTACAACAAAATCCATCGCTATCTGTTCCCATTTCCATTCGGGAATCTCCAGGGGTCGTAAGAGTCCACTGGGTCTCTGGTGCTCTGCCTTTACCCTTTGGCAAGTCAAACATTTGTTTACCCATTCTGCTACGTTCCTCTTCATGTTGGGCCACCAGTAATATTCCTTCAAATCCCTATACATCTTGGTACTTCCCGGGTGAATGGAATACCTTGAGCTATGGCTTTCATCCAATATCTCATCTTTAAGCTCTTGAACATTCGGAACCCAAATCCGGTAGGAGTACCTCATTATCCCTTTATCATCTTTCTCAGTATGGATTTCCTCTCCAGTCATTGACTCTCTGCCTTCATTCATTATTTTCTCTTGGCACAATCTGATCTTTTCCAATAACTCTGGCTGCATTGAGATCTCAAAAAGCTTTTCAGTTCCGGTTCCGGTTATCTTTACATCTATTTCCATTTTCTCAAAATCTCTTATTAATTCTTCCGAAGTCGTTATCATTCTGAGTCTTTCCTTTCTACTAAGGGCATCAGCCACCACATTGGCTTTCCCTGGATGATAGAGAATCTCACAATCATAGTCCTTGATTAGTTCTAACCATCTCCTCTGGCGCATGTTGAGCTCTTTCTGCGTAAATATGTACTTGAGGCTCTTATGGTCTATGAAAATCTCGCACTTCTCTCCATACAAGTAGTGCCTCCAAATTTTTAAGGCAAATACTATTGCCGCGAGCTCAAGGTCATGAGTAGGATATCTAACCTCGTATTCCTTCAATTGTCTCGACGCATACGCAATCACCTTACCGTGCTGCATAAGCACACATCCTAATCCTTTGTGTGACGCGTCACTATATATCACAAAATCTCCTTTTCCGTCCGGCAATGCCAACACCGGAGCCGTTATCAACCTTTTCTTTAATTCCTGAAAACTGCTCTCGCATTTCTCCGTCCATTCAAACTTCTCTGTCTTACGAGTAAGTCGTGTCAAAGGGGCTGCGATCTTCGCAAAGTCATGTACAAATCTACGATAGTAGCCGGCCAATCCTATGAAACTCCTTACCTCTGTGGGTGTGGTTGGCCTTTCCCAATTTGAGACCGCCTCTATCTTGGAGGGGTCGACCAATACTCCTTCTTTATTGATCACATGTCCTAAAAACTGTACTTCATTTCGCCAGAATTCACACTTCGAGAATTTGGCATATAACTGTTCCTCTCTGAGTATTCCTACAGCTATCCTCAAATGCTCTGCATGTTCTGTCTCAGTCCTTGAGTAGATCAAAATATCATCGATAAAAACTATCACACATTTGTCCAAGTACTTCTTAAATACTCTATTCATTAAATCCATGAAAGCTGCTGGGGCGTTGGTTAATCCAAAGGACATTACCAAGAACTCATAATGCCCATACCTGGTATGGAACGCTGTCTTGGAAATATCTTCGGGTTTAAGCTTTAGTTGGTGATATCCAGTTCTCAGGTCGATCTTGGAAAAATAAACAGCATCCTTTAGCTGGTCGAACAGATCGTCTATTCTAGGTAATGGGTACCTGTTCTTTATGGTTAGCTTGTTCAACTCTCGATAGTCTATGCACAGCCTCATGCTCCCATCTTTCTTCTTAACAAATAAAACTGGTACTCCCCATGGAGACACACTGGGTCTTATCATACCCTTATCCAAGAGTTCCTGCAATTGGATAACTAATTCCTTCATTTCTAACGGGGCTAACCGGTAAGGTGCTTTTGAAACTGGCGCCGTCCCTGGGGCCAACTCAATAGCAAATTCAATCACTCTATCGGGTGGTAATCCCGGAAGGTCTTGTGGGAATACATCTTCAAATTCGTTGACTACTGGAATATCTTGTAAGTTAGGCACCTCCTTCTGCGTGTCCACCATATAGGCTAGGTAGGCCTCACTTCCTTTTCGTAGCATCCTTCTGGCCTGGGCCATAGTCAAAAATTTCTGCGTCTGCCTCTTTCCTCTAAATATAACTTCTTTCTTCCCGGGGATATTTAGCTTAACTTTCTTCCCTTTACAGTCTATCTGAGCATCATTGCTAGATAGCCAGTCCATTCCCAAAATTACATCAAACTCCCCTAATTTAAAAGGAATCAGATCAACACTAAAAGATTGCTCCCCTATGCCTATCTCACAGGCGGGGTGAATCTGGTTAACAAGAATAATTTCATGATTGGCTATTTCTACTTGTAAGGGTTCTATCAAGGGTTCAACTTTAAGTCTTAATTTACGCGCAAAGTCCCTTGATATAAAAGATTTAGTTGCTCCCGAATCAAATAAAACGTTTGCACTGACTGAATTTAGAGAAAGGGTACCTGCTATCACATCTGAATCTTTCATAGCATCCTGGACTGTCATGTTAAAAGTCCTTGCAATAGGTGGCTTATTGGAAGCAGCCCTGCTTGCTCCCGAAGCTGCTGGTTTGTTCATTGGGCATTCCCTCTTCCAATGACCCGGGCGTCCACACAGATGACAATTGGTGGTTGGAATTACGACAGGGGCTGACGAAGGGCATTTGTGAGAATAGTGGCCCACTTGCCCACACTTAAAGCAGGTTACTGGCTTTCCCTTACATTCCCCAGAATGCATTCTTCCACAAGTGTTACAGGTTGGCAATGGGGGTCGAGACTGGTTGGAATAAGACATTCTTGACTTCTGGCCGCTCTGGCTCACATTCATGCTCATTGGCCGCTTAAACCCAGTGTTCTTTCCCGGTAGGGACACTGCTCCTCGATTAAATCTAGTTGGGAAGCTCCTTCCTGCTGAACCCCCACCCATGCTCATACTTTTCCTCTTTATTCCCTTCTTCTCTCTTTCCTTCTGCATCTGTTCACTTCCGGCTTCTACAATCGTTGCCTTTTGCACCAGAGTGGCATAATCCGTAAGCTCAAGGATTGCCACCCTATTCTGAATCCACGGTTTCAGTCCCTGCTGAAACCTCATAGCTTTCTTTTCCTCGGTGCTCACAAACTCCGGCACAAACCTTGATAACTCAGTAAATTTCGCTTCATACTCTGCTACAGATAAATTATTCTGCTTTAGCTCCAAGAACTTAAGCTCCATCTGGTTTTCCATAAACCTCGGAAAATACTTTCCCAGAAATAACTGACTGAACCTCTCCCAGGTTATGATAGCATCTGTCTCCATGTTTTTCTTGGCCTCCCACCAGTAGTTAGCCTCTCCTTTTAGAAGGTAGGTAGCAAATACAGTTTTCTGTGCCTCATCGATACTCAAAATCTCAAAGGATTTCTCCATTTCCTTTAACCATGCCCTTGCCTCAACTGGGACGGCTGATCCGTGGAACTCAGGGGGCTTAAGGGACTTAAAAGCCCTGAAAGAGTTTGCCACAGTATTGTTATTTCCTTGAGGGGGTGGGTTGGGTTGACGTTCCAAGTTCTGCCTTAGGAGTTGCATGAACTGGCCAATGGGATCCATGCCTGGGTTTGGTACTGGTTGCTCAACCTCAGTTTCTCCTTCTTCAGCCTCTATCTCAAATCCCTCAACATCATATGTTTCCTCTTCCTCTTCATACAGGGAGTCATCCTGTTCCACATAATCCTCGTATTCCTCTTCACTGTGTTCCGGGTTCCTATCATCCTGGTTATGGCTTCCCTGGTCCACAGATCCAGGGTTCGCCCTAGTTCCAATCTTTCTTGGCGGCATGATACTGATAATAAAAAAAATTATTGGGAAAAATCAACGTTAGGTCACAATCATATACAACATTGTGCCTTGCACAGCTCTTATAATGGGGAGAACGTATATCGCAATTCTATTATTTTATGACAGTTCTAATACGAAGTGCAGTAACAATAATGATAAAAACAGTGATCTCGTCACTAAGGAACTGAACCGAAAGGAAACAAATATATACATAATGCGAGAAATACATAGTTTGATCTGGTCAAAAGTACAACAGTGCTACAACCATCTGTCTCAAAAGTGATACACAAGAGTCTATCTGTCTAGTCAGAAAAAGGGATGCTATATACAAGTCAACTATCCCGTAAAATTGGCTCTTACTAAGGCCTCGGCTAACTAGACAACTAGACTATTCCATCGTCAATCCTAAATCACACACCGGAGCGGGTCAGCTCCCATACCCTTTCCATCGCACGACGGAAGATATAGTCGGCCTGCCGCCTGGAGATCCTACCATGCCTGTCCCCCTGGAGAGATCTGAGTATCGCTCGGGACGTGAGCTCTATCCCCGTAAGCTCCCTCCTCAAGGATCGGGGTATAGAAGCCCTAGTCTCATAAGCTCGGGTACGCCTACCCGCCCTCTCCGCATCCAACTCCCTCCTGGCCTCATCCAGTCGGGCCTCAGCAACAGCCAATCGGGTCCTCAGTACATCCTGAACATATCCATGTGCTAACGAAGACTGCCTGTGGGCAGGGTCAAGAGGTGGTGAATCCGGAGCCGCTGAGGGTGCCTCCTCGGTCTGCCTAGGCTCGGAAGTATGGGTCTCTGAGCTGTCATCATCAGGAATCCAAGATAGTGGTGGAGGGGTAGGAGCTCTGACCACCGGAAGTGTGGGTAAAGGGGTACCAGCATACACTACTATAGGTCCGACACGCTCCTCAGCTACTGGGACCTCATCCGGGTCCTCCTCATCTGGAATAGCAATGACCTCTGTCTCTGACTCCTCTGAGGGGTCCTCCTCATCTGAAATAGCAATGACCTCCGTCTCTGACTCCTCGGAGGGGTCCTCCTCATCCTCCTCCATCTCAGGCTCCTCCTGATCCTCAACATCTAGCAGTGCCTCATCATGCTCACGCTCGAACATCTCAGGGTCCTCTATCTCAGGCGCCTACAAATTAAACGAGCTAAGTTACTATCATGATACTTATAAGGGTCCCCGTAAGGGTTTTAACTGTCAGCACTACTTTAAGTAGTCCGACCATGAACCTGGCAAGAGTTCTTATTATCTTTGTGAGTTTGTTATTATATCGTCGCATCATCTCTGAGGTTTATAACGCTTGGCTCTGATACCATTTCTGTAACACCCCCAGATCCGGGGTCGGGGATCCGGGTCGTCACGGTCTTTCTTTCCACGATATCACTTCACTTAATTAATAATAATAACCTTATGCTGGGACCCCACACTAACACACACCACAACCCGTTATAGTCTCAGAGATGAAATTAAAATAAGAACAAGTCTTTGAATCCACAATTTAAAAGTTATTACAACCCAAAATGATTACTTGATAAATTTACAGTTAATTGCCATTATCTGCCACAAGTTATAATTATACATAATTGATTCTCAAAAGTAGATGGTCTGATCTACAATAGATCTACCTCTGCAGCCATAGCAGCTACCACATCATCGGGAAGACGCGGGACGCTTCCCACGCGCTTGCGCTGGGTCTGCTGGAGTCTGGCCATCTTTCCTAACTGTTGTTGTGTGATGAAGAAATAAAGCAAGAGTGAGCCTTACAGCTCGCAAGATAATATATAGTGATAACAATAATACAAGTATCTAAATGGATACTTACTAGAATTCTTTATCATGAGTAAGGTAATTACTTACTGGATATAAGTTTTAAAAGAAGATGAAGTTACCAATTACTTCACTATACTTATACCATTTTTTTAGAAATCTACTTGAACTACTACTGTTCGAAGTATAATAAGATTCACGAGGTCATCCCATAGATGAGACCACAAATAAAACTTGAAAATATTTGATCTTTGAAATATTTTGAAAAGAAATGAAGTTACGAGATACTTCATTCAATGGATACACCAATAAAAATGTTTGACCCTGTCAATGCTTCGACAACCACCCATTAGTAGCCTTTCGATCGAAATGCTACGGGTAGTGTTGCAGAATTATCCAAATGGATGATGAACTCATTACGGGAGTTTGCCGCGCCAGGAAGACCACTTACGATGATCAGTCGTAGTAGTACAACCCCACCATTTTCTACATGTAGAGGAGAACCTGTCGGATTTACTTGTCAACCGAACACTGAACTCCTAAGGAATGGACCGCCTTAGCGGAACTTCCAGGCCATTTGGGCCAATATAATAAGGCTGGGCCGGCGCCACTCGACCACTTACGCCACTCCTAGTTCAGATAAAATCCATGACTCTGAAACGTAAAGCTCGTTCCCCCTTTCCCCAAGTAGAAACTTGTTGATACGGCTCCACCAAGAAGTCGTATCTAGTTGGAAAGGATAACTCACCGATATTTCCCAGGCGATGCCTGTTAATGGATTAACTTGTTCCAAGAATTTTACTTCCCGAGTGTTGGGAAAGTAATCGATTCATTTAACAAAACAGCAACCTTGTTGCGAATATAAAACACACCACAGAGCCGGATCCCTCAGGTTTTGAGCGAGTATTTAAATCCCCTTCGAAAGGAGGATCTTAAATATAAAAATGAGTGTTGGGATCCGCTCTAACTTTTAAAAATCATTTTGAAGACTCGCAAAACATTTTTAAGAATGTTTGGAGTGATGCTGATTTAACAAAATAAATCAGTCCCAATATATTAGAAAATATATGAATATTATTATTTAAATAATATTTCCATAAAGAATAATCTTTATAAAAATAATTGAAGTAGAAGTTTTGAAAATTATACTTGAAATGAATATTAAATATCCAAAGATATACCTATACGAAAGTACTATCTTTATTTGAATAATCAAAAGTGAGTTTGATTATCGACACCTTATTCTTTAATAAAATAAAGAATATATCTCAGCAAATAATCGGAGTCATAGATCCTCAAATGAATATTCAAATAATATTCAATAAATAAAATAAGCTGAGTCATAAGCCCTCGAATGAATATTATAAATAATATTCATTAAATAAAATAAAGGAGTCATACATCCTCAAATGAATATCCAAGTAATATTCAATAAATAATATAAAGGAGTCATAAGTCCTCGAATGAATATTCAAGATAATATTCATTAATAAAATAAAGTTATCGAATAAACCTTATCCGATTAATAGTTTTGAAAACTATAACCATATATATATATACATATATACAAAAATCTACTCGGGATCCTCGACTCCCGGTTTTAGAAAATGTTTTCACCTTTGGGTCCCTATACTAAGGGTATATGCAAATTACCGCTATCCTCTAGCATAGGTATTATCAACTGAATCAACAATTATACATGGAAAGAATATGAAACAGGCATGCATATATATATACCATAGCAGCATGCTTCAATATACAACAACATTTGCTAATTAACCAACATGCATCTATCGCAAGATAATGCATATACACATATACATCACAACAACAGTATAACGGGTAGAAAACTTGCCTGAGCGACTTGGGGTGATAAAAGGCTCGGGACGAGTCTGGTAACCTATAAACAACAAGTAAGTTGGAATTAAACCAAAGTCACTTGTAAATCTATACTTTAACTAACTTAGACTCTAACGCTTGTTTTGCGCTCACTGATTCGCTTAAGTCACTCGGGTACCCTCGGCTCCACCATTTTTAATAACTTAACCTTTACGAGTCTTAAGGCGATTACTTCGCGAGTGTCTTACCAACTGCCTAACACACTTACCATAAATGTTTCATACATTAATTAACCCTTTTTGGTCTTTAACCTATGTTTCAAAGTAAAGCGAGGGGAAAAGTTTCGTTCGCGAAACGCCGTTACTTGAAACGGTCGTTTCTCCTAAACCGTGCATCGGAATCGAACGAACTACATATCAAAACGAAGCTCGTAACATGAGCTATCTAAACATGGCAATGGTCATAATCTAGCAGGGGGTTCTCGGGTCTTAATGTTATGCACAAAAACAGCCTAAAGAAAATCGGACGTTACGACGGCTATGTTTACGCGATTTCCCAATTTTAAACCATTCAAAACCAACCCAATTCAACCTCAAATCCAACATACAACCAACATCCATCCTTATCACATCATAACAACCCCAACCAATTCAATTTTAACATTCATACTTATGCCTAAGCTTAACTTTAACCATACTTAAGTTCTTTTAATCAAAACCACAACATTTACCATTCCATTTCACTACCATTTCAAATCCCAAACTCTAATCACAACAACAAGCTACAATATCACCCTACTAATCAAAATCATCTTATAATACATAGGAATCTAGGGTTTGGAGATGGTATACCTTCCTTGAAGTGGTGGGAGGAGCTAGGAAGCCTTAAGAAGCTTTGAGAAGTCTTAGGAATGCTTGGATCTTCAAGGAAAACAAGAAAAATTTCAAGTTAAAAACTTGAAAAGACTATTCATAGTCTTCTTCTTTGATTAAATGAAGAAGATGGAGAAGCTTAAACTCATGATATAGCCCTAACTAAGCATGAAGAGGATTAGGGAATTAACTCACCAATTTAGGAAGCTTGGATCTTGAATTTTTGAATTTCCTTGCCTTTTGAATAGTAAAAAGCCGAGAGCAAAGATGAACAAGGCCTTGGTTTCTTTTTGATTTTGATGAAGAATGAATTTGCTTGGCTTGGTTGATTTGCTTTTGTGTTTGATTTAGTCAATTACCTTGTTGCCCTTGAATTTGTGTGGTTCTCATTCAACCACACCTCCTTCCTTCCCATGTCATGCTTGTGTCATCCTCATGATGTCATCCTCCCCTCCTTGTCCCCTTCTCATTGGTTGGGTGACATCATCCTCTCTAATCCCTTTGATTAACTTCCTAATTGTTTGCCTAATGACCGCTGATCTGTTATACGGTTCGCTTAACTTTCGTTTTCGTTTATCGTTTGAAGGATCATACCCGGGATCTTATTACTTAGGTTCCCTTAACCTTTCTCAATACATTATATTTCTTTTTATGATCCTCTATCATAATCCTTTAATTTAAATCATTTTTATCCTGTTACCTTATACTCAATTCTCTCCGTATCTAGTGGATTTCCGGGAAAAACCAAAGTGTTCGGAATTGGATTCTGACGATCTTTACATACACTTATATACTACATAGAGTACTAATAATATCCCAGAATATCCATAACAGAACCCCTACATAGTGTGGCGTGAAAAATTTTCTCATTCAGCTAAAACACTATTCACAAGGGTTATAAAAAGTTGAAAATTTTGGGGGTTATTACATTTAATAAATTAGAGAATTTATATAAATAATGATAAAATAGTTTTATTATTATTTATTTCTACTATCGGCTTAATATTGAACCTACAGGGTCACACCATAAAAAGAGAATGATTTAATGGTGGAGGAATTAATTAATAATGGCTGATAATTATTTATTTATGAAATAAATAATTAATTTGCAAATTTAATAATTGATTAAATGAGATTTAATTAATTATAAATTAATTAAGAAAAGTTCTTAATATTATTAATTAAGGATTTAATTTTTGGAAATTAAATCAAGAGAGAGAATTATTTCTAAAGTGTTTAGAAAAAGGATTAATAATTAAAAGGTGTTTTAATTATTAATGAGAATAATAAATGGGATAATAATAATATTATTTATGGGAAAATTTCAGCTGAAAATTTTGCCTATAAATACACTATTATAGACCCTATTTTATTGGAACCCACATCAAACCCGAAAACCCAAAAAGTTTGGAAAACCCAATTCTCTCCACCTCCTTCCTCCTCCTTAACATCGTTTTCTTGGTGGATACCGGTGGAGTGCTTCACACTTGAGGAGCAACTGCTAAGGATCTCTGATCGTTGTCTCTGAATTATTTTAAAAGGTTAGATTCGATCCCTCGAATTTTTATTCACGATTTATATGCTTTTATTTGGATTTTGTATGTGTAAAAGTGTTTTGCCATGCCCCCGCTGCGTTAAAAATCCAACTTCAACTTGACCTCATTCTTTTCCAGCTTCTCCCTTAACACTACTTCAATTTCACTTGCACACTTGAGCTTGTTCTTTAGATATGCATTCTCTTATCTTACAACTTCAAGCTCTACCAAAAATAATTTAGCTTCTTATTTTTCAATTTCAAGCTTCTCATTTATCTTTGTCAGTCTGTTAACTTCTTCATTAGCAGCAACCATACTTTTATGAATGTGAAACATTTATATGCTCATCTTCTCTACAGTTTCCTTATATTGACTCACATTTAAATCAATGGTGGTAAGAGTTGGTACCTGTGATTTTGATGAGGATGATTCTCCTTGTTCCAAGGCCATTAGTGCATAATTTCCAACTTCCTCATCTTCATCATTATCAGAGTCATCCCAACTTTTTCCCTCTGCAATATAAGCTTTATTTTGTTGTTTCTTCAGAAGAGCTTCATACTTTGCTTCCAGTTCAAGAGAAGCTTTGTCTTTCTTTACTTTCTTGGGTTTCCTGCATTCTGTAGCAAAATGGCCTAGTTCATCACAGTTGAAGCACCTTATCTTTGATCTGTCAATAGATCCAGTTTTGTAACCATTTTTGCTATCAGATGTGTACTTCCTTTTTTCCTTTTCAGCTGCTGTCTTTGTTGAATGATTGCCCTTTACCCTTGAAGAATCTTGGCTTCTTTACTCTAATGTTAGAGAACTTTCTTTCCAGATAGACCATTGACTGATCAAGCTCATCAAGTTCATCTACGGTGTTGAACTCATCTTCTTCCAATTCCAGAATGACTTGTTCCTGTGAATTATTATTCTTTGCTCACTTGTTGAGACAACCGGAATCTGGGATCTTGGCTCATCATTAGAGGTCTGGCTTTCATTGGCAATTAGAGCACTTGAACCATGTACAACATGCCCTTGACTAGTTCTTAATGACTTCCTTTGAATCATTTCTAATTCATATGTTTTTAGGATTCCATATAGAATTTCCAGTGTTATTCTGCTCAAGTCTCTCCCTTCTCTGATTGCTGAAATTTTTTGTTCCAAATGGTCAGGGAGTGTAAGCAAAAACTTCAAGTTCACTTCTTCAGCTTTATAGTATTTTTCATGCAGCTGCAAGTCATTATTCAGCTTGTTAAACCTTTCAAACACAACAGTGATACTTTCTTTTGGCTTAGCCATGAAACCCTCATACTGTGAGATCACTATCCTTCTTTGATTGGATCTAACTTCCTCAGTTCCTTCACAGAGTGTTTCAATCTTTTCCCAGATCTGCTTAGCAGTGTCACAGTTGACAATATTATTGTATATTACATTGTCAAGTGACTCTATCAATATTAGCTGCAAGCCACTATCTACATAAACTTTTTCTATCCCAGGCTCAGTGTACTCAGAAGGATCTTTTGGAGCATAATGAGCTGGAATGACCATATCACCATCTTTAGATTCCTCAACTCTAACCATAGGAGTGAAGGGCCCATTTTTGAGAATCTGAATATAGGGTGGATTGGTCATCCTGATAAATAACAACATTTTCTTTCTCCAAAGAGTGTAGTTTGTTTTGTCAAAAGTAGGAATTTTGATGCTGCTGATTTTCTGTGTATTCATTCTTCCAAGATCTTGAATCTGTTTACTTTCAGATTTTGCTCTAATACCATTTGTTAGGTAATAAAATACACACAGGGGGGGGGGGTGAGTGTGTTTTTATGTTTTTCTGATTTTATTGAAATAATTTGGTTTTGAACAAAGTAAATCAAATCTTGTAGTGAAATGTGTTAACATAGAAATTAAGCATGCAACAATGAATAACACAGATCTTTCAAAACTCACTTAATTTTATATTAAAATTAAGAATGTTTTGCTACAAAATTTTTAGGCTCTTTGTTGATAAAGAGCTTAGCTTCTTCCTTGAGAGAATACAAGAATTTCCTAATCTAATTATTACAACTAACAAAGGACCAGTGTTAACTTTATATGATAGTTAACTACTGGTTTATACAGTGTACAATAAGAAATGTTATTCACTTTAGTAAACTGTCACTTATCATTTCTATTTTAGGAAAAGCATATCTTCCATTTTTGGCTTAGCATATCTTTACATCTTGTGTTAATTTTGATCTTCCTTTGTTAGTTAATCTTCACCCTTGATCTTGCACACTCTTCAAGCTGCTTTTTATAGACTTGTCAATCCAGCTGGTTGGATTGTTTGTTGATTGTTAATCTTGGATATTGAACTGGTCTGCAATTTGTACTTTGAAATTTTACCTCGGGATCTTCAGTTAGGCATATAGAGATCTTGACATCTCGATAAGTATAATGGCTTCTCTAATACTCCACAGTAAATTTGACTTGTAGAGGTCTCTGAGTTCTCTATAAGAGAATTTAGCTTGTCGAGATCTCTCATCTTCATATCTTCATTTTGACTTATCGACATCTCTGAGTTCTCTAGTGACTGGTTGACTTGTCGATAACTCAGAGTTCTCTAGTGAAATTTGACTTGTCGATAACTCAGAGTTCTCTAGTAAATTTTGACTTGTCGATAACTCAGAGTTCTCTAGCGAATTTTGACTTGTCGATATCTCTGAGTTCTCTAATGAAATTTGACTTATCGATAACTCTGAGTTCTCTAGTAAACTTTGACATGTCGATAACTCTGAGTTCTCTAGTGAAGAAATGACTTGTCGATATCTTCAATCTCCATGTCTTCAATTTGGCTTGTCGATATCTCTGAGTTCTCTAGTAGCTTTCCTGAGTTCTCTATAAGTCATTCTGGAGTTCTCGAATGACTTCTCTATAACACTAAATCTGTGACTTGTAGAGATCTTGACTTAGAACATTTTTCTCAAAACAGATTTATTCAACTCCAAGCTTCTTCATAATTCTTCTGAGGCATGATCTTCTTGATCTTCTTCCAGATAGAATTCTTAGGCTTGATATTGTTTACAGAAAAAGACTCCAGTATGCTCTTTGACATTTTTACAGACTTTAAATGTTACAAATACAAAATGCAAACTAAGATTATAATACAACTTACTTAGGGTTGTCAATTTGACTTAGTCTTGTTAAAGTACAGGAATGTCTTGCACAACAGTAAAAACTTAACCAACACTTACATGCAAGCAGTATAGAGATAGAGAATCGAAAAAGATTAACTTTGGCGTTGAAATCTTTGAAAACCGAATAGAATTTATAGTTGCATGTAAGAGAGAGAGAGAGAGAGATTGAGAGAGGAAGAAGAGAGAAATGAGAGTAAGAAGGAAAAGAAAGGGGGAAGGAGTATTTATAGATGAGCCAGGGGCAAAATGGTAAACTCCCCATTTTACTTTCTTTCTCTTTTTTTATCGTGGGGGAGAGAGGGAGAGAGAGAGAGGCGAGAGAGATTGGGAGAGGAAGAAGAGAGAAATGAGAGTAAGAAGGAAAAGAAAGGGGAGGGAGTATTTATAGATGAACGAGGGGCAAAATGGTAAACTTCCCATTTTACTTTCTTTCTTTTTTTTTATCGTAGGTAACCCGCAACCGCTACCCTTCGGGTGCGCACTGGGTAAACCCTACGGGCTCAGACTCTGACTCAGGAGGCATAATCATAAATTCTCCTCCCGTGAGATTCGAACCTGTGACTAAGAAGATAGTTATCCCATTTTTAACCAACTGAGCCGGTTGCGGGCTACTTTCTTTTTCTTTCATACAAAGTTCTAGAATTATAAAGTAACAATATAAAAGCAGCTTTATAAATTATAAAAATGATACAACTCTTATTTTTAAAATAAAGATCATGAAATTAGATCTCTTCTTATATTTTTAAAATAATTTTTTGAGTAAACGGATTATTTTCTATGAATTTTACAAATAAATCTCAGATAATAAAAATGAACTCTGAAAATTTATTTTAAAATATCAAAACATCGAAACAAATCCAACTATCATTTTTAAAAAGTCTCTAGGACTAATCCAAAGAGAATAAATTAAATTTCACACTTTGATCATACTTTAATGATTTTAGAAAAATATATAAGGATCAAATAATCCTTATTATTACCAAATAAATTCTTTTGAAAAATATTTAAAACTCGTGAATCACATATTCATACTTGTAACTTTAAAATAACATATATTCACATAATAACATCAACCACATTTCATATTTGTACCCTTAACACATCATTCCCCTTTTAACTGCTAATTACGCGTATAATAATTACCCGGTAATTCAAATAACAATATACAACTTTCTCAATTACGAACTCAAACCACAGAAACACACATAGGATAGGACTCAATATCTTTCATATCTTAATATAATCCACTAATTTCTTATTCTTAATCCTTTTCATTAAATCTTTCTTTCGCACTGCGGGTCCTGTTGTATCTGACGGCCCGACCAAAACATAGTTTATGCCTTTTGCTGACTCATTAAACTTAAACTGGAACTAGATATTTTACGTTCCCGTTTACTATTTCACAGAAATTACACATAGGCCACAAAATTATATAACTTTATATTTAAATCCACATAATCCACAATTAAATCACAAAACTATATTTTATTCATATATTTACATGGCGAAAATCTCAATCGTTACAATGTAAATTATATATCTGAAATCTAATATATTATATATAATATTTGTATTTATGTGTCGAGTTTTAATCTGATTTCGGGTCTGTATTGAGTTTTGAATCGGATATGGATTCGATATTATTGCAATTCAGATTCAAATCCAAAATTTTAAATTTAATATATCTAAAATTTTAAATTTTAAATAATATTCGCCGAATAACATTAATTTGTCATCCTGTGCCTAGAGCAGCGAGAAAAAAACATGTAAAGTTACAACGCATAAGCAGACAAAAAATGGCAACCCTCCCCCGAGAGGGGATGGAACCCTCCGCCTATCAGAAGAACCATGGGATCAAATATGGAGTTTGGACCCGTCACTTTTTTTGTTTTACCATCCAATGCCAAAGGTTAGATATTGACTTCTTTTTTTTAACAAATGGTTAGAATATATATATAGACTTAAACATCAGTTTGTTGCATATTTAAACGTTAGATACTTTTTCCACCGTTCAAAGGACTTTCAGAAGTACTAGAATAATGTTAAAACTAAACTAAGAATAATTTTATCTGTTTTTTATTATATATGTTGAAGTCATTTCTTTATCCTGGGTCCTGTGTGACACAGCTTGCCCACTACCGCATGCTTGAAGAAAAA
Organism: Apium graveolens; assembly: GCF_009905375.1. Classification (NCBI taxonomy): domain Eukaryota; kingdom Viridiplantae; phylum Streptophyta; class Magnoliopsida; order Apiales; family Apiaceae; genus Apium; species Apium graveolens. The sequence goes on from NC_133656.1 coordinate 169,525,609, forward strand.
TAAGAGTAAAATATTACTTGAACTAAACAACTAGTGACATAATTCAGAAAACAAAAAAAAACAGTGACATAATCAGTCTACATAAAGAGTTCATACATAATATTTTTAAAATATAATTTAGTAATATAAATTTTATGAATGAAAATATAAAGTAAGAAAAAAGAGAAAAAATAATATTATACAAAATGACCGATACAAACAAGAGTATAATCTTAATTTCACCAGAGTCCAACCTAATTTCTAAAATTATACGCCTGAATCATTAATCACCTAAATCACTTACTAATATGATAAAAGTGGGTGACAATCAATGCTGATTGTACAGGAAATTCTAAAATAACTAACTCATCAATTTAAAATGAATAAATAAGGTGATAAGTAGATAAATAATAATAAATTATATTAGCCTATCACTCCTGCTGAAAATGATTAAATATATTATTTTATCCTAGTATTTAATTATTAGTAATAAATTTTATAGGTTGATAATGATTTTCATATTATTCAGTTCTAGTATTTAACTATTAGTAATAAATTTTATTTAGTTATTATAGTGATCAACAAAATTTAGTATTTTAATACTATTTAATTATTATTTAATTATTGTATAATAATGTAGTTGAACAAAATCGAACTCAAATTTGAACTGAAATCAACTAATAGATTATTCATTGATGACTATTATTTAGTATTTGGTACTTTAGTAACACTAGCTTAAAACCCGTGCAATACACGGATTTTTTAAATATTACATATTTTTTTTAATATTTAATTTTAATTTGATACTTAATTTTAATTTCATTTAACACTTTTAGATGAGATGATTTCATGATAATTATATTAATACACATACATGTACATAATTTTTTTAATAAAAGATATTTGAAACAATAATATTATTGATCGAACGATATAATTTTATTAATATTTCAATATGTGTTTACAAAATTAAAAGTAAACTTTTATTTGAGATGGATATTATACAAATTATGATATTAATTTTATTTTATCTTGAATCAATAGTTTACACTACTGGTTTAAAATTCGAGGCACATTTCCCAACCAAATTCGACTAATTATTTACTTTGAGTTTACTTGTTTTAAGTACGGATTAAATATAATATTTTTTTAGGGAGGATAAATGATTTATATATGATTTAGTTGGTCGAATTATATTTTGAATTTAATTTGGTTTTAGTCTGAATCAATTGTATACTTTTTTTTAACTCGGATGAATTATATATTTTGGTCCAATTCAATAGCATAATTTTTTTTATCCGGGTCAATAGTATTTATTATTTTGTGTTAGTTCAATGAACATCAAATTAAACAAATTCAATTAATAATATTAAGTTTGCTTTATATTTTATTTTAGTGCGGATTAATAGTTTAATTTTATTTAGCGCCAATGATAACTATAGATTATTTTGTTTTATCTCAAGGCTTTCATAGCAAGTAACAAATTATCTTTTGATAGTATATACAAAGGCTTATTTTCTCTATGATGGATATTATAATATGATAGATATTAAAATATCCATTTTGCAGTGTAATTAAATCATAATTTAAATTGGTTGTTATTGTGAAGATTGTTTTAGAATTTTCAAATAAATAAAAATTAAATTTGTATAATAAGTTGTCTTTAATATCAATTAGAATTATATTAATCTCAATATCAATTAAAAATTTAAATTGATAAATTAATAAAATAGGTTGACTTCAATATCAATATAATAATATAAATCTCATTATTAATTTAAATTTAAATTGGTAGAGTAAGTTGATTTTAATATCAAATAAAATGATATAAAGTCGATATAAAATTATATATTAAATTGGTAGAATAAATTGACTTCAATATTAATTATAAATGGAATTTAAAATTTAAATTGCTAGAGAAATTTGATTTTAATATCAATTAGAACAATATATAGAGTCGATATAAATTATAATTTAATTTGGTATAAAAAGTTGACTTCAATATCAATTAGAATTAGAATTAATATTAGCCGGAGAAAATAAAAAAAAGTAAAATATTTTATTTTAAAAATGTATTTTTTTATATATACTAATTAAGTAATGGTAATTATGTAAATTAACAAAGTACCGTATCAACCAAATTTTCAATATTTCGTCTATTATATAATAGTAATATAGATAATATATATTACTAAGTAATACTAATTAAGTAATTCAAGACCATACCAACCAAACTTTCAATATCTAGTTTATTATAATGTAGATGTTATTATATAAAATGTAATTGTTCATGTTATTTTCAGAAAATGATCAATTTTATTATTTAAAATATAAAAGAAAATGTGTTTTAATGAAAACATATTCGATTAATTATTATTATAATATTTTATTATACATAACTCACCGTGATATTTTTGAAAAAAAATGGTTTAAGTCGTGAAAAATAAAAAGGGTAATGTGTCTTACTTGAAAAAATTATTTGATTTATATTGTAATTAAGATAGGTTAATTAAGTAAAAGTAATTGAACAATTACGTAAGAACAATTAAGTAATTACAGCATCTAGCGTACGACCGACTGTCTACTAAACTTTTAAATTTTCTTTATTATATGCACAATTGTTGGTTTTTATTGTCATATGTTACGATAAATTTTAATATGTTATGGTGGGATTCACACTTTAACCCGTTATGATAATAATTTTTAGGATTAAATCTAACGATTTTTATCGATTTGGTTTGAAATATTTGATGATTGCGGATTGAGTGATCGTTGAGTGACCAAACTACCGATAAAACTTTTAAAGTTTTGTATTTAAATAATAATATAGATATATAAGTTATTAGATTTCAAAAATTATTTTTTTTAATTTTATTTATGTAATTGAATTGTAAGATAATGCTTAGTTTAATTATATTTGTCTTTACATTAATAGTAAAAATTATATAAAACAAATATTTTTTTGCCGTGGATCGGTACGAAATATATTTACTACAGTGCAGATGATTTTGACTTTGCATTGTTTTAAGAACATAGGGTTTTCATTGTATTAAATGGTGAGATTGTAACTAAAGATTAAATTTCGAATGCTAAAAATCACTCTCTCAATGAGAGTCGACCCCCAAACCCTAATTAGCCGCCTCAAAAACATTCAATCTACTCCTTCTTCTTCATTAATTAAGCCATCTTCATTTTCCCAAAATCACTTCCATCTTCTTCTCCCCCATCTAAAAATCAGTTTTTTATTTTTTTCAATAATCATCCTTATTTTATAAGGATTACTATCGTACCCAATCTTTTTGGGTATTTTGTTTGTCCTCCTTTCAGAGTGGTTGTTTGTCCTCCTTTTGGAGTGGTCCGTATGTTTTTGATATTTTTGACTTGTTGGTTTGTATCGTTGGGAATGATTCAATTGGTGTTTCGGAAAATCTTGAAAGCTCGCATCGAGTCTGAAACGGTGGTGAAAATTGCAAAAGCTCACTTTTCACAACGGAAGATTGTTCATATTACGAGTGCATCTGTACCTCCAATCACTTCTGAACATTGGATTACAACTGGAATTAATTGTGTGAAGGTCAATTGTGATGCTACTGATTTTGGAGATGGTGTAGGATGGATTTTTTGGGAAGCTATTGTAATCTTTTTCAGTTTAAAGAATATTTTGTATGTTAAGCGATCTGGAAACAAAACGGCTATTCATTTAGCTCATTTATTTGTTTGTCAACCTGATCGTATCACCAGTTTTGGGATTTGTCCAAGCTGAATTAAGTCTTTTTGATAAATGCATAATATTTTGGCAAAAAAAAATGGTGAGATTGTTGTTGTTGTCGAGGAATAAGGATGATGATGTTAAGTTGTTCTTGTAAATCAGTTAAGAATTTATGGATTGTTATAGTCAAGGAGTTTAACAAAGTCTCTAAGTAAAATAATAATTAAATAAAACAAAAAAATTAAGTTGCTAAAAAAAGTAATTTATTAGTTATTAGTGGTTATAATATTATTATTTTATTTCATTAAATAAACTTGTCTATGATATTTAGATGAGTTGTTTTAATTGAGAAAAATAAAAAAGGTAACGTGATATAGTCGAAAACGATTTTTATTTCTTTTCTTATTATAATTGGATTACTAAGACTAATAAAACTTCTAAGTAAAGTAATGAAAATTCGGTATATTCAGCGGTGTACCAAAAAACAGGTACCATAACAATACTTTCAATTTTTCGTTTTTTATATAATACTAGCTTAAAACCCATGCGATGCACGGATCGCACACATATGTTTTAATATTATATAATTTTTAAAAAAGATTTGAATTCAATACTTAATTTTGTTCATTTAAAACTTTAAATGACATGACTTCATAATAATTATATTAGTAGACTATATATTCACAACTTTTTAGAACATTTAAACTTATTTAAAGTAATAATATTGGTAAGGGGGAAATGTTATTATAACGAAATTATTTTTTTAGTGATGGTAAAAATATAATGTCTCCATTATGTTCGGACCTTAAAAAATATTATTTTAACATGGTGATTACTTAATTCTACGTGTATTTGAAAAGACAATATTATTGATTGAACGATATAGTTTTATTGATAATTCTATGTGTATTTTTGAAAAAGAAATATTTATGTTTTAATTAAAATTTAATTTTTTAGTTCGCATAAATAGGATACGAATTATACTTAGTCTAATATTAATTTGATTTATCTCGGATTCGTGGTTTACATTATTTTATTTTAGCTCGATACCCAATACACCGACCAAATCAAACTAATTATTTTTAGTTTAATTTTATTTTTTTAAATCTTGATCAATAAGATAATTTTATTTTAGACTGAATAATTAGTATATATGATTCTATTTTTGTTTGCGAATTTTATTTTTATTTTAGTTTTCTGTAAGTCTGAATTAATTATATAATGTATTTTTTATCCTGAATTAATAAAATATATTATTCTGTTTATCCAAGTTCATCAGTATAATTTTTTTTTAGAAGAATGTATAGTATTATTATTTTATCTTAGCCAGATTCACATGATATATCAACTAATTATTAATAAATATATTTAGTTTGCTTAAATTTAATTTAGCCCGCAGTAACAAATTTGAATAATATTGAACTCGATATGAATTAAAATATAAATTGATAGAAGAAATCAAATTTACTATAAATTATAATGATATAGAGTTCGATATAAAATAAAATTGCAATTGGCAAAGCGATAGAGGAAGTTGACTTTAATATCAATTATAATTAGAATTGATCGACTCAATAATTAGAATTAGAATAATTAAGTAAGGATAATGAAGTAATTTCAGCAAATACTGACCAACCGACTACCAAACTTTTAATGTTTCGTCTATTATAATATAGTATAAACTAGCCTAAATCCCGCGCGGTGCGCAGTTGTTTTAAATAATTATCATTTTATTATTTATATTTTGCTATTTTTTTAATTTTATTTATAAAAAAGTAAGTATATCTGAATAAGTATAAACAGATATATCTTTCATTATATTCTAATAATTGTTTATAATAATTAGATTTTAAAATAAATAAGTTTATACACTGACACGGTAATTAGATACTGTCAAATATATATTCGGCCCAATTAAATAGGTCATGCATTTCAATTATGATATTTTAATTTACAATAACTTAGATTGTTGATAAGATTCAAATGTTTTACTAATTTATATGATTAGGGTTATATCTAATTATATATTTGATTTAAAAATTTCAATGATTATAATTTACGCGAAAAAACTAGAACTGATTATAATAGGAGATTGAAGTGATTTTTTTATTAGTGATTTAGCGTAATATAAGCATGTTAGTGCTAATGTTGATATGGTATATATTCTCGGAACTTTCAGTTTAAGATCAATCTAAAAACGTAAAAACGTATAATGAGAGTCGAGACATATATTAACTAAGGCAGATATGGAAGTATAAGTTCATGTCTAATTATTTTCTCTGATCTTGTAGTTTATAAGAATGTGTACGATACATAGATTATTTTTAATATTTTTTTTAATTTATTTAAATTTGAAATTTTAAAATATGAAATTTGTCATTTTAGATATTTAATAATATTATTTGATCATAATTAAACATTCACATACACATATATGTAAGTGGTATCCTTGAAATAAGATGTATGATATAAAAAAATATTATTGACTCTAATATATAGTTTTATTGATATTTATACACGTGTATACATATGATAGTAATGTTTTAATTAAAAGATAAATTTTAATATTGATTATAGTATAAATTACCCTTAATTTGATTTTTGTCTTCTTTTCACCCGGATCATTTGTACACATTATTTTTTAATAGTCTAAGACATATTATACGACTAAATTCAACTAATTATTTTCAGCTTAATTTAATGTGTTTAAGCTCATATATATGATCTAATTATTTTAGCCCGTGTAAAAATATATTATTTTATTTTAACTGGTCTAAATATTTTTTATTGATAATCAGCATATATTAAAAAAATTGTTCATAATATTTTTAGAGAAAGATTTGTTTTATTTTGAGAAAATAAAAAGACAACATATTTTACTTTAAAAATGTATAGATTAAAAAGAATTGTTTAAAATATTTGTAGAGAAAGAGTGGTTTTAATTGCTGAAAATAAAAAATGCAACGTGTTTCACTTATAAAGTTAATTGGTTAGATATTAAATAAGTAATGGCAATTAAGTAAAATATTTTTTAAGAAAGAGCAATTATGTAATTGAAGGAAGGACAGTAAAGTTTCGTATTTAATATAATAATATAGATAGATAGATAATTCGACTTCAAAAATCAAATAATTTTTTTATTTTGTTTATAATTGAATTGTAAGATAATACTTACTTTAAATATATTTGTCTTTACATTAATAGTAAAAATTATATAAAATAAAAATATTTTTATCGTGTACCCGTACAAAATATATCCACTACAGCTAGCTACAGGTGGTTTTGACTTTTGCATTGATTTAAGAACAAAGGGGTTTTTGCATTGTGTTAAGTGATTAGATGAGATTGTTGTTAGATTGTTGTTGTTGTCTAAGTTATTCTTGCAAAGGAGTTAAGAATTTATGGATTGTTAAAGTCGAAGAGCTTAACAAAGTTTTAAGTAAAACAATAATAAAATAAAATAAACAATTAAGTAAGGTAATATAGTTGAAAACGATTTTTATTTCTTTTTCTATTATAATTTGATTATTAAGACTAATAAAACTTTTAAGTAAAATAAAGATAAGTGTGTACCAAAAAATAGGCACCGTACCAAAATTTTTAATATTTCTTGTTTTATAACTATTTATTGCTTCTAGTCTTAATAAAGACTCCTAGTTTATTGCTTCTACCACTTAGTAATGAATAAAGAGTATAAATTTTTATATTTTATTCTAGATTTAGTTAGGAATAGTATTAGAGGTACCAAAATAACTTTCAAAATAATTATAAAAAAACACATGACATGTTATAGTTAGTAGGGCTTATATTAAGATAGTGTGGGATCCTTTACGTTTATGAGAAAACTATCAATTATAAACTCACACCATATATTTTGGGAAAATTTTGAAAATTATGTTTTGAAACTCTAAAATTACTCTTTAGTTGATAAGCTCTTAGTATATAACTCTACCATTATTATTATTATTATTATTATTATTATTATTATTATTATTATTATTATTATTATTATTATTATTATTATTATTATTATGTTAATTAAATTGTTAAATTGATATGAATTTTTTCGTTCTCGAAATTTAATACACTCTTAGCATGTGATTTATTATTATTATATTAATTTAAACATTAATTTGATATTTTATTAATATACCACGCTATATGCACGAGGGTTTTGTATAACTTCACTATTGTTAAATAACTTTTTATTTGCCAAGAGCCTCAGTTTGTAATTTTTTTATGAATCATTATTATTATTATTATTATTATTATTATTATTATTATTATTATTATTATTTTTATTATTATTATTATTATCCTTATTATTATAGGCATACCATACCATTAAAAGAAGGGAGAGTATAAATGGATGTTTAAATTATTTCACTTATAAGTAATAATTTTTTTATTAAGACTAACAATATTTTATAAATAATCTTTAAATACTATTATCTTAATCCGTAAATTTTTAAATAGAAAAATATTCAAAACATTTATATTAAAACCAAAATTAATAAAAAAAATTAAAATTAAAATAAGCAGATAAAAAATACGTCAAAACTAACTATTAGGAAATTATATTAAATATATATTATATTTTGGATATTTATTATAAAGGGTTGTAATATTGAGTTATATATATATACCCTCAAATACATTATTATGAGATTGAATGATTGAATTTATTTCTTCAAGAATTCGGTAATACATACTAGGGACCTTTGCCCGCGCGCTTCGCGTGCTAGCCAAAAAACTTATAATTTTGCTATTTATTATAATTAGCGCTAAATAAATTAGTTTATCATTGATTTTTATGATTTGAATATTTTATTCTTCGATGAAAATTAAGGTGTCGAGTTTAGAAAAAAATTTCTCTCAAATAATATTGCCACGAATAGTTGCAATATGATGTTAGTTAAATTTTTTGTTGCAAATATATAATAAAAAAATAAATATTTGAAGTTAAACAATACCATGAATTATTTAATGTGCGTTATAAATTAAATTATTAAACAAAAGTCTTGATCCCAAATTGTGTCCAAATTAAAATATAATTGACACATCTCCTATTTTTTTATCAAGCTTGAGCATTAAAAAGTTCCAGTTATCATTTTATAGTACAACTACAAAATAACCATCATTTTAATACAAAATTGAGGTAATATATATTGTTAGTCACCGCACTCTTTCTATTACTTCCTATTCAATATATTTCATTGCCTCATTAACTTTTATTCATATATGGTATTGCATATGATAATTTTGTGTATATTTTTAAATTTATTGAATAGTAGTAATGACTTTGATTAAATAATAATTATAACATGATTCCATTCATTCATGCATTTTTTCATAGCATAAAATTAAATTGCAATTAAGTATGAACTCCATAGAATTTTACTCTAAATAAACATATAGTGAGTTAATATTTAACGATGAAAATGAAACATTCTAGATTAGAATTGAAAATTGGGGATTGAGCTTAAGTTGAAAATATATTTAGCATCAAATATTACAATCATGTATTTGATAAATCCATATAATACTTAAACGCACAAGAAACATTCTGCAATCCAACGTGTATTTATACTTATTCTATTATTTCCTCATAATATGATGAGATGAAATTTTTACTTTTATTTATTTCTCAATATTTTTGAAATTAAAACAAAATAAAATTTATATTGAGGGATTCTCGGTGTCGTCTTCGACGACGCGTCGTGTTTACAACTGAAATGGTATAATAGAGAATATACAATAATTTTAAAATTGAAATTAAATCAAAAAATAATAATATGTATTGACAGTTTCTTGGTTTATTCTTCGATGAAGCATCGTGTTCTGCACTAAAAAAGTATAATAGAGAATATACAATAATTGTTAAAAACGTATGTATAATTTTGATATAAAGTATATGTATAAAATATGCCTATTTCATAAACACGCCTAAATTAAAAATGAATGTGAAATTAGTAGTTCACAGTTTTGATTATTAAATTTTATAAAAATATGATCAAATTAAATTTTTACTTATATTTCTTTCTCAATAATTTTGAAATTGGAACAAAATTAAAAGAAGTTTTTTATTAACGGTTTCTTGGCGTCGTCGATTTTGCAACTAAAAATATATAATAGAGGATATACAATGATTTTGAAATTGAAATAAAATTAATATAAGATATTTATTGACAGTTTGGTCGACGCCTTGCATTCTGCAATTAAAATGGCATAAAAAATATATACAATAATTTAAAAATTGGAATGAAATCAAAATAAGATATTAATTGACCGTTTTTCAGCTTCGTTTTCGACGACGCCTTGTGTTCTATAACTAAAAATTACAATAGCGGATATATAATAATTTTAAAATTCCAATATAGTCAATATAAGATATTTAATGGCAGTTTTTTGGTGTCGTTGTCGATGACGTCTCGTATTCTACAACTAAAATGGTATGAAAGATGACATAAATTAATTTTGAAATTGAAATGAAATCAAAAGAAGATTTTTATTAATGATTTCTCGGCCTTGTCGATTTTACAACTAAAAATGTATAATAGGGGATATACAATAATTTTGAAATTGAAATAAAATGAATATAAGATATTTATTGACAGTTTCGTCGACACCTTGCATTCTGGCAACTAAAAAACTATATAAGTATATATACAATGATTTAAAAATTGGAATGAAATTGAAATAAGATATAAGTTGACTGTTTTTCAGTTTAATTTTCGACGAAACTTCGTATTTTATAACTAAAACTTAGAATAGAGAATATACAATATCTTTGGAACTGGAATAATATCAAAATAAAATATTTATTGGAAGTTCCTCGGCGTCGTCTTCCCTCGGCGTCGTCGAAGACGACGCCTCGTATTCTGCAACTAAAGGTATAAAAAAAGGATATACAATAATTTTGAAATTAGAATAAAATCAAAATAAGATATTGATTGACTATTTCTCTTCTGCATTTTCGACAACCTCTCGTATTTAATAACCAAAAAGTATAATAGAGATCATGTATGATATGTTGATACCATGCTATATATAATATGTGAAATATACATAGTTCACTAAAAATCATAATTTTCAGAGCATTTATCTTAGATTTTTTCACTGTAGTTTTGATTGTAAAGTTTAAAATAATTACTATTCATAAATATCATAATTTTGAATTCTAAATTTTTTACTTCTTCTAATAATACATTTAATTTTTTTTAAGTTAAAATCAAAATAAGATATTAATTTAGAGTATCTAGACATTATTTTCTATGATGCCTCATATTCTTAAAAGTATTATATATTGAGTTTCGCACAATTTTTATGAATGATATTATATCCAAATGAAAGATTCTTAGTTCTAGTATTTTAGATAATATTTTTAAATTTTTAAAAATTTATCTACTATTTATTTTAATTTAAATCAAGTAAAATAATTAAAAATATATAGTTGATAGAATTTTAAAAAACCAACAATATTAGCTAAAATAGTAGAACTCGTAATCTTTGATGTAATATCATTCATAAAAAATGTGTGAAACTCAGTATATAACACTTTTAAGAATTTCGACTAATGATAGAGTGATATTTTTGATACAAATTTGTAAATGAGTGACTCATTTGAGTCAGTTTTGTAATTAGTGACTCACTGATACATTTAGAACCACTAAGTGACCTACTTGATATTTAATCCCTAAAAAAATATAGTATATATAGTTCCCCTTATCATACCATATTTAAGATTATATAGATGTAAAATATATATGATTACGTTTTCAAAATCGTGAAATTTCATACTGTTATTTTTAAGATTAGATAGATATATTATATATAGATGTAAAATATATGCGATTTACGTTTTTTAAAAAATATGCCATGATGTTTTGTAATTAAAAGTAAAAGTAATGTTATTATTCAAAATAAAATGATTATAAAAAATTCATTTTAGTGGTTGTCTTTAAATAAAAAAAATATTTTCTATGACTTTGAAAATATAAGCACAAAGTTAATCACATTACTTGTAACTAACAAAATCATGTTGGTGAATTTTTCTTAGTAATCTTGAATATAATACTTAAAAGACTATATAAATTACCATCTTCAAACTTCTTATTATTTTCTAAAATCTTAGTCATAATCCGTGTGATAGTTTGGACTTCATTGATTTCAATGCCTAGTTTTATGAATTAATTTATATTAAAATAATAATTTCTTTATTTTATGTAATTTGGTTTAAAAGGTATTACAAAATAATACGGATCTGAAAAAATAGAAATAAAATTATATATATTTCATAATTGAAAAACTATTTAATTTTTTAATATGATATTTTATAAAATAAATATGATATTTAAATATATAACAAATTTATTGTTACGTTCAAGTTATCTCGGAACTCAGCCATTTATATGAAAAGATTTAAAGTACATAATATATTTTGATGTGATGAGATTGTCATACTTTAGTTTAATTCATATAAATAACTTCGAATATATGATAAAATGTTCTCAATATTAAATTTTCTTTTTTAAAATGAAGAAAGAAAGAAAATGATAACATTTAAAACCCTCCACCTTATCTTATTTTAAAAACTGAATGTACATTTTTATTTTATTTAAAAAATAAAAAAAAATTAAAATTATACAGCAATAAGAAGTAAACATAAGAAATATACATTAACGCAACATCTAAATATTAATTGGTAAAATATTTGCTAATGGTAGGGTTATATTTAGTTTATATTTTTCAATTTAACTTTTTAATACAACTTTTCTATAATTATTGGTTTGTAGTTCATATGTAAATCGTTCTTAAAATATTTTTTTGTGGTTAATATGATCCCATTGAAAATTTAATTAATTTTTTTATAAGCTTGAAAAATGAATAATCAATTTTAATTTTAATTTTAATTCAATTTATAACTTCTTTTTATACTTATCTTTAGTTTTAACAATATAATTTATAATTTCATTAAGAATAAAGATATAATATTTAATTAAATAAACATAATATTACATTAAAATATTTCATTGACTTAATAACTTCAAAAAGTTTAGATAGTATTAGAAGTAATTATATATAAAAGTATAATTTTTTTAATAAACACCCTAATAAAATTATTATTCTTAAAACCCCGTCATCGGCCCTAAATCACGTTTTTAGGATAAATATCAAATTTAAATATTAATTAGATATTTTAAAAATGTAAATATAATTTTATTTAACACTTTTATGAAATTAATTAAAAAAACAAAATTACTGTATTAAATTGTAGCAACATTAAATTGTTGTAAATCCCCGATGAAAAATATACATATATACTAAGCTTATGATGTTTAAAAGGTATAATTATATCTCATACTATAATTGGGAATATTCCAATATTCATAGGTTAATTGTTTTCGGTGTTGGAGTATAAGGAAAGTATTTCAATAATTTTATTTAGCTCTTTTATTTATTTTTCAATTACATGATAAGTTGGTGTTTACCCTCTTTTAAATTATTAATGAAATATGATTTAAACTTGACAAAAAAAATTTACATAAGATTAAAAGATTGTAACTATGAAACTAACCCCTAAAAATAATTTGAATTATTCAAAATTGACGCAACACAATCAACAAAATTTAATTTACATTGTAATTTTTACTTAAGAATAATCTAAAAATATATCATAATTAAAATAATTTATTTATATATTTTCTACATTAAAGATGTTAAACTTAAAAACAAATTTTACATTTCATTTCAAAATTTTATTATGTTTACTTGAAAACTATATTTTATTATATTAAAATTAAATGTAGTAAGCCCCTATTTAGAAAAAAAAAACAAATATTTGTTAGCAATATATAAACTAGCATGGGTGTCCGCTTCGCGTGGCGTTGGTTTTTTAATAAGTTAAGAGGACAATCAAGTGATTACACGGAACTACTTTTCCAAAATTAGGAGTTTGGATGCGTATTGTTATTTTTTTTATGAGGGTGCCCAGGAAACGGAAGAAGGTTAAATGAATGTGATTACATATTTGTGAAAACCGTTTAAAAAGGATTGAGTGCGACGATTTTGTATTTCTTTTTTTTTTGCCGAATTACCCCCTCTTCTTTGTTATTTTCGGTCCGTAGTGGAACCTAATATCGAAATCAGTTGGAGATTTTAACATTACGTTGACGGTTACTCAACTATAGAAACTGTACGTTTAAGAGTTATAGAGTAGTAGTGGTAAACATAATATGGTAATGTTATAATGTGGTCCATAGTACATGAATGTAGAATGTAATTTAAGAGTGAAAGATCCATACCTGAGAGGGTGCCTTCTTTATGTTAGTAATAATTTTACCTTCTTAATGGTAAGCAAACATGTATGTAAGTCATTGGTATGATGTGGCTGACGTTAATGGCTAACTCTGTGCAGGAAAGAAAGTTGTAATCTGGTTGTTCAGTGGTTAAAGATTTGGAACTAGATTCCTTTCGAATCTCCCCAACTTGCACTTCAGTAATACTGTTATAGGTGCTTACTTAGATTGAAGATTATGTTATCAACTCATTCCAGTACAACACATCTAGCTTCTACAAATAATAAATACATTTTCAAATTCAACTAAATCTAATATAAGTCTATATATTGAAAGTGTTGAATAATTTGATTTCAATTTTAGTAATACGTAAAATAAAATTGTTCCATAAGTTTATATTGAAAGTGTTAAATAATTTTATTTCAATTTTAGTAATACGTAAAATGAATTGTTCCATAACTTTAACTTTTGCTTTAATAATATTGGACATATCATTTGCAGGAGATATATTCTATAATTAAACTTTTTTGGAAAAAAAGAAATAGTTCAAAATTAATTTACGTTGTATAGTTTAAGTTTATTTATTCAAAACAATTGACTCAGGTAATTGATAAACTATGTACGTAGCTTGATAAAATTTATTAGGTCAACGATACGCTTTTCACCTCCCAATTCCTAAAATTACATAACAATATCGTGTACTCATCATGTTAAGCAAATTGTAATTTACAAATTTACTATGTTTAACTTCTCTAACTTTCTTAAGAGCAAAATACCAATCTTAATATTCAGATGTCATTACCGATTGTAGTATTTGTTGTTACAACATTTTTTAGGTTAGTGCGTAATATAAATTAATTTGAATAATAAAGTTTGTAAAACCTTTTGTAAGGAGTTAATTTGTAGATGTGAGTAAATAGTGCATTTTTAATCTATTTCATTTAAGTGAATAAATACATATCTTAATTTTTAAATATAATGGACGTTTGTAAGTTCTTTTTCGTTGTATAGTTTAAGTTCTTTTATTTTAAACCAATGATTAAGGTAATTTAAAAAATATGTATGTTGCTTGATTATTTTCATTAGGTAATTTACTATTTAACTATTTTTTCACTTGCATGTCTTCTACAACCTTTGTCCTCTTCTCACTTTCATGTGCTGTATAATAGGATGTCCACACTCATATTTGATGTCCTCACTTTATGCCTCAACTTGTGTAGATTAATGGTTCATACCTTGTGTCAAATATAGATTAACTTAGGCCTCTTATTAAAATTTTGATTCATGTGTTGTAAGTGTTAAATCGGGGGTAAAAGTTTGTAGTTTTTCAGGGTTGGGTTCATTCCTCATACTTGTCATATGATTTATTTCCCAATTATTTCAACTGACTTATGGCATTCTCATCGTTTCATTTCCTGTTATTACATTATTGGTGAACTTAGATTTGAATTTTTTGATTTTACTCCTATGATATGGTCTTTTTTAATGTCTCCTAACAGTGGTAGCAGTTCCGATGAGTGCGAAAGTGCCAGATATGAGAACCAGAGATTCATCAGGTCGGAGAATATGGAAAAGAGCATGACTAATCTCAATGTTAACTTGGCGGCTGTGTCGAGGATGGTAGAGGAGCTGGTGGAGAGCCACATGCAGTTCACTGGGCACATGACGATGCAGCAGGAAGAGTTCAACAATAGGTTTAAGGCGCAACAGCACCTTCTGCTTGAGGAGATTAGGCTTCTGAGGATTGAGATGGTGAGATCCGCATGAAGATGAATGAGTGGTTCTGAAGGCCTAAGAGTATGGCTGGTTTTATGTTTGTTTTTGTTTAATTAAGTTTTAATTACGTTTTAATGTTTTGATGAACAATGTCGTTTTATTTTGGATGATCGGATTCAGATGTAAACATATTTATTGTTTTGCACTAATGTTTTATGAATGTGGTTTGTTTCTGAATATTGTCATTCATTTTCATTTTATTTCAAAAACTAATTTTATCGTGTATTACCATGAAAAAGTAATGCTTCATTACCTATCTTTAAAGTAGACATTACTTAGAGTAGGGCTACTTGGCAAAATAGTGTTTAGAGGCATCTGTAAGTAACTATCAGTAGGAGGAAGGCCAACAGACTGACGTAATTAGTAAGGATGGTTGGTAGGTAAATATACTCAAGGTTCCGTACTATGGCAGAACTATTACTTAACTTAAACTTACTACTACTCCTAAATATAGACCATGTCAGTAGACAATTAGTATTGTGCAACATCGAGCCACTTAAAAGGAGTATGGCTGATATCCTGGCAGATACAGTTCACGATACAACTCCTCTTCTGCAACTTGTACTTCAGCTTCCTTCTACTTCTATCAAAACTGCTGTCTTACACTGCAAAGTTGAAGCTCCTGTATATATATATATATATATATATATATATTCTTTATTACATGTACTTCTATACATAATTTAGTTAATCAAATATATTGGGAGATTGAAATGAAATAGTAAGGTCTGATTACAACTAACAAATGAGTACTCTTACTCATTCATTTATATATCGGTTTGTGCCAATATTGTTTCTCATATTAATTTGTAACATTAAATTGTAATTTTTAAGAAGAAGAATATAATTTTTGGCATTAATTTTCTTTATTTTTTTTTAAATTTATATTTCGATTCTGAAATTTAGTTTTATAAATTTGGTTCAGATTTGAATGTACCTTTAAACGTAGGATGTAATATAATTGTATTTAAAAATTATTTATTTCAGTCAAAGTTATTAAAGCGAGCAAAGTTAATCAATTTATTGAGAAAAAAAATGTAAAAATTGGAGGAAGGAACATGTATTTTATATAACACTATATTTAAAAACTGACAAAATTTTGACATCATTATGAAATAAGAGACAATTTTGTTTATCCATATATTATAATATATTACAGCCATAACAATTTGTATGGTTACATTTAATTTTAATTAAGATCTTCATATGTGTGAAATAAAATGGGTGGGTTTGTCAAGTTAGTTGTAGGACCAAATGCGTAAAATCTGAATCCTAGAAATTAGGTAATAAAATTTTTCAGCATAATCATAAGTTATTTTGGTAAAATAGAAAGGTGTGACCTAATTGCCGGAGATATAATAAATTTACAATTATTTATGCAATTACACATACTGTTATATTATTATTATACGTATATATGGTCACACTTGTCAAATATAACAGTTTAGGGTGATTACACTTTCCATAATTAGTATAAGAATTAATTAGCTCAATTTTCGTATGAACAATGTGCCATTGTCCTGTTCCCCTTGATGCCATCTCCCATAGTGGCTGATCGGCCTAATGTTGGAGTGATTCAGGTACAAAATGGCCAGCAATAGTGTATTACTATTTTGCAATTTATTAAATTTAAAAGTGCAACATAAATTTAAGCCAACAATATTCAGATGTCTAAATCTTAATAGTAATAAAACCTTAACTTTCTAGGTTATATATATTCATTGGTTTTTCGATTGAATGTTAATATATATAGCATGCATGCCCGCTTCGCGGGTCGTTGATTTTTTCATATATTAAGAGGACAATCAACTGATTACATATAAACGGTTCTCCAAATTCAGAAGTTTGGAAGCGTATTGTTCTTGTTTTTTAAAAAGACGCAAAAGAAATGCAAAACAGTTAAATTGATGGAGTTACATAATTGCGACATACAGTAAATAAAAAATATTTGACTCTTTCGTAATATTGCAAGGAACGAATGGCTAATGCGTATTTGTTGTACTACGATACTGGCAGAATTAGTAAGGAGCACATCCTATAGGAGGTAGTCCTGTGACCACCACTTTCCTTAGATTTGCAATATACAGATTCTGCATCATCAAAAATAGGTAAGGAGTATGAAAGGCTAGCCCCAAAATTTGCTATCTAAGTGCTACAATTATTCAAATACATGCAGAAGAAAAGGAAAGCACACACAGCTAATGATACCCCAAAGAGATAAAACTGAAACTAAGAGATCAAATACAGAGTACACAGTAGAAAACTTGGTAAAATTAAAAGGGTGGGGGCAATATGAACTTTACACATATACGACAATAGATATGGATGATTCGTAAATGAATATCTCTACAAACTGGGCAAAAGGTCATCACTTCAATCTCCTGCTTCAGCGTCCGTACTAATGTCCAGGACCTCCGTTTAATGTGGCCAGGCTTTAGACAACTGCAAAAGTCCCAAGAATTATGTACCCCATTATTTGTTAATTAAAATGTAATTTAAACCAAAGAAAATATTAAGTAGAAGAGGTAAGAAACTCTAATTGGAAAATATTGACGTGGGCCAGAACCTATGAAATATTAAGATCAGTTTAAATCTTTAGTGGCACATTTTCTAAATTTAATACTGACAAATGCTTTCACTTTAACTAATAGAGATATAATATTATAGAATAGCTGCCTAATTTTGAAGGAGGTATCTACTTTATTTCTTGCAGTTCACCAAGTTAATTATCAACTATAAAATTTAATCTCTTCTCGCTTAATAGGGTCCTTGAAAACTGCTTCAATAACATCCTTTGTGGGAACTATTTTCCACTTGGGTATAAGATCTTCTAAAGTGGTTAACACGCTAACTACTATTGGATGTGGCTCCACCTTTTCAGATATCTGATAAAAAATTGTTCTTAGTGTTAATTGCCCATGTCATTGTTAATCAGAATTTGAAAGCGTAAACTGTAAAATGAGTGTATCGTTACACTACGGTAATAAGAAAATGTAACACAGTACCAACCTTGCACATCGGAGCCATCGACTCTCCATAAAAAACCCTTTTCTTATCTTTTCTACTCCTGCCCTGGTATCCATAAAAATACTTTTCAACATCACTTTATGCTTTTTCTAAACGATATTTTGGTGTTCTAGTTTGGGACCTTAATAACAAACTCTAGTCAAACATTTAGTGTGCAAAATTTAAATTATCAAAACTTGGAAAAGAATTTCTCATACTTTTGAGAAGATATAGAATTAGAACAAATCATAATAAGAATAAGAGATTACTTGATTCATTTGCTATCAATAAAAGTTATCGATACATGTATCTACAATCATATAAGAAGAGATTATAAAATTACTTTGGTAGATTAAAGAACAGAGTATCTAAAAATTATGAATAAAAAAATCATGTACCTTGTTATATCGAAATATATTTACAAATTACAACCTAAATCTGCAAAAGAAGAAAAAAGTGTTAGACTAAGAATAAAAAAGAAAGCATTTTACTCGAAAGTTAAAACAAATAAAAGATTTGAAATTTGAATAGATAGAAGAAGAGCATATAGATCAGAATCAGTGAAATTTGATACATTTATTTGGGGGAATGTTCCCATATTTGAAATTTGAAAACATAGCTTCTTTTGGAAGTTTTAAGTAGAAAATGTGTTGTATAAACCAACATCCGATGCAAGATTAAATATTGAAATCTAATTCCCAAACCCATAATCAGGCGGCACAAAATAACTTAAACTGACTACTCAATCAATATTTCTCAGACCTAAACATACCAAAAAAATAAATAGTAGAAAATTAATCATAAGAAAACAATTACCTCATCCGCAATCATCACAATCAATGCTGAATTGTTAGTGGGAATTTAAGCTTTCTTCACCATTAAAACACCTGCATATACAAAAACAAAGCTGAGGTACCAATATGAGTCAGTTAGAGTGCTAATCATACACACTATCAGCTACAAATCGAAATGATTTCGATATACATTCAGCATAAAAGTAATTTCCGAAATCTCGTAGCTAACCACACAAACAGTTATAGTATCAAACACTAAACTATTCATAAAACTAAACCCTGATAACAATTTGAATCTAGCAAATATTAGCAAAATCCACAAACCAGAATGGTCTGAAAGAATTGAATCCGATTAACAAATTTCCAAATGCAGCATAACTAACCAGACCACACTACATGTAGAAAAAAGTTGTTACAAAGATCGCAAGTGAAGTAGCTTTCTTCATGACTCTGTTCTCAGGTGGAATTGACTTTAGAGTGTCCTAAATTTGAAAAAGCAGAAAAAAAGATTGTTATAAATCCTTAATGATAAAGAATAAAACAAATTAATCATACGAAAGGGCTTGTTCATTACTTGGATATTGGTTAGAAGAGGAGAGAAAGCAAATGCAAAAGCAATATCTCCCATGCCTGATAGAATTTGCCACACTTTATCTTCGCTTGTTAGGCCTTTCCAGCCAACATGTATTCCAGTTAGACTTCTTACGATGTGTCCATTTCCTGCATATTTGTATATATGATTAAATTATTGATTCATATATAGGTATATATAACGTCAAGACATTTTATAAGAATAAATTCATCGTTTTGAAATCAATCTTTGCAACTTGCTTAAGTGCTTTTATAAGTAAGAATAATAATTAACAAACTTTCAATACTTGAATTCAATTGTTCGAAAACATCAAAATAAACTTATTACCTTGGATGATCTTGGTCAATGAGAGAGCAATGCCTATAAAAGAGTATGCGAAAGACATAACAGCAGCGATTAGGGAGAGAAATGCTAGGTTGTGAAAGTCTGGTATTTGACTGAGAACAATTTGTGTAACCCCGTAAATAACCATGAACCAATTTTCGGATGTATGGCAAACCTCCTTAGAGCCGCACTTAGTGGCCCTGTCATGTATTTGACATATTTAAAAAAGTCATGCACAATCACTAAATCAAATATGAACTGGAGCTAACTGAAGAAAAATTTATGCTAGCTCAAGGATCTATCTAGTTGAGTTTGCTCGTTATAAACTATGAACATGTGGTTTCTAGTATATCAATATGTACCAATGTTTTCAGTGGAGTTATAATTTGGTTATGTACAAAACTTTTAAATCAGTTGAGGCAATGTGATCGATGGTTGTTAATGAGCTGAGCTAAAAAAAGAAAAAGAAAAGATTATATAAAGCTTATACCATGCTGGTAGCAGTAATAATAGTGTATCCAATAGTTATTCCAAAAAGAAGGTTGTACTGAGCTATACCACTCAGCTGAATTTGAAGCCCACCCACATTACACAGACATTCACAAACAACGTTTTAATAATCTAATTAGTCAACCACTAATACAGTAGAATCTAACACTTTAATTTCAATACATTAGATTTTTAAATGAAGGGGAAGAATAAAAAATATCAACACCGTGGTTCGTGCAAATTAATCATTAAAACTTCTTAAGCTGTTATGTAAGCGCATCCACCATATTTGAAATTTGAAAACATGGCTTCTTTTAAAAGTTTTAAGTAGAAAATGTGTTGTATAAGCGAACATCAGATGCAAGATTAAATATTGAAATCTAATTCCCAAACCTATAATCAGGCGGCACAAAACAACTTAAACTGACTGCTCAATCAATATTTCTCAGACCTAAACATACCAAACAAACAAATAGTAGCAAATTAATAATAAGAAAACAATTACCTCATCCGCAATCATCGCGATCAATGCTGAATTGTTAGTGGGAATTTAATCTTTATTCACCATTCAAACACCTACATTGTTAGTGCTATTCATACACACTATCAGCTACAAATCGAAATGATTTTGATATACATTCAGCACAAAAGTAATTTCCAAAATCTCGTAGCTAACCACACAAATAATTATAGTATCAAACACTAAATTATTCATAAAACCAAACCCAAATAACAATTTGAATCTATCAATCAACAAAATTAAAATTAAAAGTGAATATAATAAACAATTATAAACTAATTGAATCAGAAGCATACCTGTCAAGCTTTGATACATGTTTACAGATTCCATAAACCCCAGCTAAAGACAGAAGCCTCCTTGAGTATATCTCCCAAGTGTACCTGTGCAAATAATTTAGATAATACGGAAAGAAACTTATACATATATATCCCAAAAGTAAACCAATAATAATAACTAAATCAAAAATATAACTACAAAGTGAAAATTTAATAACTTTTTCTTTCAGGCATATCATCGAGCACTTTCCCAGCAATAGATAACCTGCAACAAATACAAATATATAAGTAGTGTATGTAGTATATAATATGTGACAAATGTAAAGAGAGGGTTATGAACATAAACAAAGATTGATCTTGAATCCAGAATTTCTAGAGTTGTTTTCAGCCTAAAAATAAGCCTATTCCCGCGTATCTGCACATTTAAGAGAAAAACAGATCAAAGATTTGGCAGTACAAAACTCCTATCTATTTCTTGCAGTTCACCAAGTTAATTATGAACTATAAAATTTTATATATAGATCAGAATCAATGAACTTTGTATATAATTACTTTGATACATTTATTTGAGGGAATGTTCCCATATTTGAATTTTGAAAACAAAGCTTCTTTTGGAAGTTTTAAGTAGAAAATGTGTTGTACCAGCTGACATGGTGGCATATGTGGTAATTTTTTACAACTTGATGGGTACAATGCTAAAATGGGGTTGAAGTTACTATTCAAAAGGGGCAATAGGAACTATTATATACATAGATAAATACAATCATATTTTTTCAACTAAGCTAAATACATCCACTAACTTGTATAGTTACACTTTTCTCCCATTTAGATTTATGTGTCTTTAATCTCAGTATCTCTATTAATATTATGTACTTTAGTTTTAAGTGTTTATATTTCAAACCTAAATCATTTGTGCTACTGTTCTATCAATGAAAAAGCTTTTTGAAAAAGATATATGTAAACTGCTTATAATAACAACCTTAGCAAAACATACGAACTGACACATTCTTCTGCATGTTTGGCTTTTCCTGAGATAAAAGTGTTCTTTCCACTTGTCTTCACTGCATAGGTGTACCATTGGATTCCTAAAATTTTGCACCATAACATCCATGTTGATCCAATATATCACATTCATTGATATGCTTGATATGAGTCTACCCTTCTTGGATCCCTGAAATCACATTTGTCCAATAAATCCTTAGCCTTATCTGTAGAATACGAACCACTGCAAGTCACGATGTTGGACACTGAAATGACTGCTTCTACATAGCTACATTAGTTAGCCTTAGCGTCCAAAATTTCACCAATAGCACGGGACAGTGTTGTAGTCAAGGACTTCCAAAGTTTCATTTTATTTGTCATTCCATGTGTTTTAAACCACAACTACACCCCAAACACTCATAACATAAGGCATGTTAATCCCTACGATCCTGATTAGCTCATTTGCTTCTCTATTTAGAATTTATTTGAACATATATCAAAACAACTTTTAATTTTTACATTAAAAAAATTTAAAAATTGTACCTATAGAAGATAAAGATTCATAGAAATCTCTACAGCAAAATCATGTCATGATAAATGACTTAATTACAGAAAATTAGATTTATTATACACAATGTCAATAGTATAACAAAAAAAAATCCAACAACCATAAAATTAATAAGACATACTGAAATAAAAATCCAAAAATTCTCACCAAGCTACCTTCGTTGGAACACCATTACAGTATCTATATCCATCAATTTCAATATAAATAGCTCCCTTGAATATATTACCAAACAAATCAATAACAATTATGACAAAAAAATGCTTCAAGCGAAGTTGTTCACCAGTATCAGTAATTAGTAATTAGGAGGGAAAATATAAATGATAAAGCTTACTTTATATTTAACATAGCTACACTAACAATCAAAGAAATAAGATCTACCTTACAACATAAAGTTAATTACCCTGCATATAATTTGCAATAGATTTGTAATATGGGCTTGCTTAAAACAGAGGTGAGGGAGGCGAAGAAAAAGAAGCATTAAACATGTATACCATAGAAATGTTAATGCATAACATCCAACAGTGACCACACCTGAGTAGTCCCTGCAATCTGTGTGAACAGAAAATTTTATAATTCAACAATCTAATATTGCATCTACAGAATCTAACCCTATAAAACAATACAAAGGAATTTCAACATTTTCATTTATAGATAAATGAAATCTTCATTGTTCAGCCATAATAGTAAGAAATGCATGAGTTGCAAGAGCAAATAAAGTTAACTACAAGACCTTTAAAATTGTTAGGCTTGGCAATGCTCGAGTCCAATGGTAGAGAAACTACATCCTTTAAAGAACTTGAAAGATCTGTAACATGTACAATGTGAACATGTATGTCAATTTAAATCAAGTGCAACATTTTAAAAAAGCATAACCGTACAAAAATCCGTAAATAAAAATGAAAATGAGGAATTTACTAACCTGGAGGTCACAAAGTTGCTGCAGTTTGTATATTGCAACTTCCTAAAGAAATTTTTACAATATTAATACTTTGTGTAAAAAAATAGTTCGCGTTCAATGACAGTTTGCAAATATAGATGTTGCTTCAAGATCACCAACATCGATAATACTTTTTATACAATATTACATTTTGTAAATAATTATACCTGCTGTATTAAGATTACCAAGTTCTAGTAGCGATCATTTATTCCCTCTTCTACTGGAATTAGCAGTTTTTAAACCATATATACAACAACCATCAAGATATTTCTTACTACTTTCCTCTACGTAGACACGTCACTCTGTAATGTCAGACTTATTTGCTGTTTTGAGGGAGTCCTGACCTCTCAGTCTAATCTTGCTCCCAATTTCCATCCCCATCCTCTTTTTTGTTTTTCATTTTGGTCCAATTATTAGGCCAAAGAAGTTATATGCTGAATATTTCTTAACTGGTACATATAGCTCTTCGCAAATAACCATGTTTCTTTCCTCCAATATCGATAAGACTTTGTATTTTCTTCGCAAAAAAACCATGTTCCTCTCCGCAAATAAATGTCTCAAGCACTCCTGGTACACTGTATTGGCCTCACCTCCAATCAAAGTGCGTCCCAATCCGAGTAAAGCATTCCACGTGCCACTCCTTCTCTAACCATCAAACCTCTGAAACCTACACTGATATTTTGTATCTACTATACCTTTGCAAGCTCCATCTTAAAATTTTTGAAAACTGCACCAATACCTTTCTTATGCATTGCAATCGTTGTGTGCCTTGACAACAGTTGCCACCTATACATTAAATACAAATCAGGGTTTTAGTGTTGGCGGTGCTATATAATGTGCTGGTCCTTATAGATATTAAAATATTGGTTATATAAAATCAGCTTATGTATACCATACTACATACTGAAGTGTATATACATGATCATATTTATGTTCACTTAATTTCCATATAATCAGTAAAAAAATCTTAATAAGAATGACCAGATGCAAACTAAGTTGCCTGAAATCATTAGTACCACTTGAATTATAGAGCACTCAAAACCGGCACCCAAAGGCAGTATCAGAACACTACTTTTTCCTTGAGTTTGTCCGAAAGCGTCCAGTTTTAAAGTCATGCTTTAATTTTCTTAACATCTGCCTCATCATTTGTACCCAAGGCTCATTCCCTTCTCGGACAGTCCTTCTCAGATGCATCATTAAGTGTCCTCCACGTGACTGATTTTTTTCCTGGAGAAAAGTACCACCTGATTTGAAAAACATTGGTAAAAATAACCACAATAATGGAAATTCACGTCTGGCCGTAAGTAATTCAATTATTTTGTACACAAAGTATACTTTCAAATCTCCAAAAGCAAGTTAAATTTCTGAATAATAGGCTCCGATTAAATTTACAAACCTCCGAGAGCTAAACTTTTTTGACTTAATGATCTCATCATTTATTCTACTACTTTTAATTATGCATTCAGTGGAACCTAAATAATGGTAAAGAGAATAGATCAGATTATTTTGCTTTCATCCATGTCAGCCTTGTTGCCCACCAGAATCTTGTTAAAATTACCAAAAGCATGTTGTTCAATGTTAAATGTTACAAAATCAGTTCCTAATATCTACAAATGGGAATAGGTGAGAAAATAGATAACAACAACAATAAAAAAATGTTATGATATTACACAATTTAACAGTATTTAAAGAGCACAGCATCAGCAACCTTGCAAGCAATAATTAAAAAAGAAAATCTGCAAGCACATTAACTTGTGTCCTTCTTGGGAATTCTGGAGCTTCCATGACTTTGCACATTTGCTCATTTTATCTTTTTTGGACCTCTTGCAGTTTTACATATTTCAACGTGCACAACGAGTTTGTAGTTTATAGTATATATCCTAAACTAATATAGTCACATGTCTTACATTCATAAACTAATACTATAATTTTACAAAGAAACATGTCCTAACAAATATCAAATAAAGCATTAATAGCACCAAAATATCGTTCAAAATGCAATTAGTACATTTATACAATTAAATAAATTACTGAAAATAAAAAGACCTGCTTTGCAACAAACTCTTGATAATTATCCAAAAGCAACTTTAAAGCCTTCTTAGTAAAAAATATATGCTTTACACCACCAGGACTAAAATCAAGCTTCATGCAAATATATGTACAAAATTGACCTCGATAAAAAATAACAAACCTCTGTTGAAAATTTCATCAAACATGTTATAAACAAAAATTACACACATCAAAAATTAACTTAAATGTCAAATCAGGAAAAAAAATCTTTAAAGAATATATAAGGCCATAATCTTAATATCATTGTCTTAAGAACTTACTTGATTTGGTCGAACTCGTATCATTTCCACGTTTTTTGATAAAAAAATGTCTTTACTTATACAATTGCAAAAACATTAAAAAAAATAATCAAATACAAATGAGTAACACAAACTTAAAAATAAATCAAAACCTGTATCATAAATACAAATGTTAGAAGTATGTAAAAGTAGTCTATTGTACTTGGATTAGTTCATGATGAATCTTAATGTATACACGCTTCTAGGGGTGAGCATTCGGTTCGGTTAACCGAATACCAAACCGAAATAATCGAAATAATTCGGTTCGGTTACCGAACCGAAATAATTCATTTTTTAATTCGGTTCTGATTTTTTATGTTATTCGGTATTTCGGTTTTTTCGGTTTTATTACCGAAATACCCGAATTACCGAAATTACCGAAATATAATAATAAATATATATTAATATATACATAAATATATTTATTTATATATTACTTATTTTTACCTAGCTCCTTTTTTTTTTCACTTGAATTATCAATTCCCCGTTCCCAACTTCACTTTTCCTCTCTTTTTATTTGTTATATTTAATTGCTATTTGCCTAATTTAGATTTTAATGTATTTAGTTTTCATGATCTTCAATTTAGTTGCTAAAATAAAAAACTAAACTAACTAGTTAGAAGTACTTTTAATGTAATCAGGACACCACACCATAATATTCAGGTGCATGAAAGTGGAGCTAAGAATATAAGTTAACTGTTGTACGATCATTAATCTTTGTTGTAATTTACTAAATATTTTATTATTAAAATTTTTAAAAAAATTCCTAATTCGGTTTTTTAATTCGGTTTTCGGTTTTAACCGAAATAATTATTTCGGTTCGGTAAATAACCGAAATTATTTCGGTTCACTATTCGGTTCTGATTTTTACCCTTATTCGGTATTCAGTAACCGAATTATATTTCGGTTCGGTTACCGAATAACCGAATACTCAGCCCTACACGCTTCAATAATAAGATATGATAAGAGAAAATAAATCACAAATCAATCATCTATATATAAACATATATATACAAAATATATATTAGTTCGTAAAGTCAAAGCCTAGAAAAGCAGAACATGATGAATTCAAAGTGTACAGAACCAAACAAAAGAACATAGATACTCAGAGAGAACAAAGATAGAGAAGGAGAGAGAAAAAAAAGAAGAAGAAATAATTGATTGATCGTGTGTATCGCCATTCTTGTAAGATATATGAGAGAATTATTTACAATTTTGAATTTTGAAAATTGATTGGGAATGATGATAAGTTACAGAATGTACTGATTCATACGTTCAGTTGCTAATTTGCTATAATCATAGAGCAGTTTGGATGATGTATTAATTAATGGGTTGGGATAAATATTTATGGGAAAGATCCATGAATATGTGTATAATATAAAATTTTATGTATTAAAAAATAAATTGGGTCATGGATCATGGGTCATGGGTAAATTAGTGGGTAAATCTTATATGGGTAATAGTATCCATATAGATATATAGATTTTGTATATTGATTTGTATATGCAGGAGGAAGGGTTAGGTTACTTGACCTGCGTTCTCTATCACCAAATCATTCAATCTCGTAATAATGTATTTGAGGGTATGTATTTATAACTCAATATTACAACCCTTTATAATAAATATCCAAAATATAATATATATTTAATATATTTCCCTAATACTAACATTTAACTCATCAGTTTACAAATTGTAAATTCTACTCAATAATAAACGGTCGTTTATAAAAAGTTATAAGTCATAAATGCAAACATACCCTTAATTTTCATTTGTTAAATTTCGTAAAGTGAAATAATATCTGCACAATCGTAATATCTTAGTACTATTTCTTTTTTTTAGAATGGAAGGCAAAGGGAAAGCATGAAAATCACGGCAACACTGTTAAATATTTGACACGATCAAGTCCTCTCAACAGGCACAGCGTCAAAACAGCACCAGAATCTAAACAACAAATTAGACTTCGTCTCCTCATCTCATCCTCCCTTGCCCCCCACCACTACCGGCCCAAATTACGCGATATACAAATACATGCATGTGTATTTTTAAATTCGTATTCTAGTGGTACCAAAAAGAAGGGTCAATATATTTCCACCCAATTTTAGGTTCTAAGCTAATGGAGAGTCCACTGTCCACTCTATATATACATTTTTTCAGTGCCTCATTTTTTACTTTTGTCTTTACCACCTTTAACTCTTTACTTGTCATTCACTAAATGAGCTACCTCCAATTTATACTCTAAACATATTTTATTTTTTTTGAATTTATTCATGGATCTTGTTAGTGTTTTAAATAAACAATTCTTAGGAGAGATCATGTTTAGGTTTTATACTTGTTTCTGTCTTTTGTCATGCTCCTTGATTTTTGATGTTCTTGGGGTTTTAGAGAACTGCATATCCAGGTTTTTTTGTAGTTCAGTATGTGTTTTTTATTTGTCAATACATGTGTTGTGTTGTTTTGTATTTTTATTGAAATGAGTGTTTGAGTATGTATGACTTTTTTGCAGATTATGGGCTGTTGATGACAGGAAATCAAACTCTATTGTCTTTTCTCAATCAGTTCATGTTGATGATGATGATGATTATGATGGTGGTGGTGATGATAATGATGAGTCTTTGAGAAAATCTGTGTCTGATGAGTATGTTCAGAAAGGGTTTTCAGAATTTTCTTTTGGATTTAAAAAGTTTGATCAAGATTTTCGAGAAACAGAGTGCTCTGTTTCCTCTGTTTCTAAATATGAATTTGTGTCAAGTAGAGATGAAAGTGGTTTCGTACAAGTGCCAGAAACAATGAGCTTTTCTGTTGAAGAATCTTTTGAAGGTTTTGTTAAAAAAGATTTTATTTCGTTTCATGGGGTTTTAAGAAACAAAGATATCAAAGAAGAAGATTTTGAGGGTTTAACGAAAGGAGAGTCTGATGAGTTTATTGATTTCAAGGTTTCGGATTTGAGGAGTGATCAACAACTTATTTCACAAGTAGAATTTGTTCATCATGATCGAGGTGAGGATTTTTCAGAAGAGGCTGGTTTGAAGGAAAAAGTAGGATTACACTTTAAAATAGATGAGCTTTCTCAGAGTTCTGATGAAGGGATAAACAATTCTTTATCGGACAAAAGTGGGGATTCAAGAGAGATTATTAGTCTGAGATTTTCAAGCTCTTCGGATGAGGAGAATTTAACTTTTAATAAATTTAATTTCAGTGATATTGATGATGACGAATTTATAGAATTGAAACCCCATGTGCATCATTCTGTTGATGATCTTATTAAAGCAAGTCCAGATGGCGAATTGCACTATAACGAGTGTGGAGATGAATTGGAGACACAATCTTTAAATGGTTTAGAAAATTCTGATGAACGCTGTTTAGAAGAGAGGACATCACCAGATGGCGATTTACATGATAACAAGTGTGTCGATGAATTTGACACACAATCTTTAAATGGTTTAGAAAATTCTGAAAAACACTGTTTGGAAGAAAGGACATCAATGGAATGGGAATCTGATGAAGAAGATGAAGAGGAGGACTTTTTGATGGAACACAAGTATTTGATTGAACAGATGAAGATGGAGGCCAAACATTCAAGAACCGGAGGACTTCCCACAATCTTAGAAGAATCCGAAACAATGAAGATTCCAGATGATTTGAAGCCACTGCAAATCGATGAAACATTCGACCATTCTGATCGCATGCAAGAGATACAAAAGTTCTACAAGACCTACTCTGATAAAATGCGAAAAATGGATATCTTGAATCGCCAAACAATGCATGCAATTAGTAAGTTTCAATTCTTTCACCTTCTTTAACTTTCTTACTCTCAATAAATTTAAGTTCATAAGGAGGAAGAGTTATACACATGAATAATTCAAAGGAAATAGGTCTGAGGTTAGAACTTAATTGTTACAGAGAGCTTTTTTCCTTGTGTTTTTTTCTTTTAGAAAAAAATATCTTGGTGACTATTCAATAGATAGTAAGGCCAGAAAAATGGAACTCTTATTTAATTTGAGAAAGATTTTTCAGAATTGAATAAGAATCTTCACGATCAGAAGCTCCTTTCATGCCATATGGTGCGTCTCCATCCTCTTTATGCAATTAGTGACCCACCAAGACATTGACATACAGCTACCAAACATAAGTCTGATATCTTTCCACATTACTATTCAATTTCAAATTAACATGATAAGACCACTAAAATTCCTAATTTTGATTTACGTACCAGACTTTTGCTCATAGTCTCCATGTCCTCCTTCGAGCTATCACTGAGAACAGCTTGCCCTACTTAAGGTCTAGAACCAAGATTTAATGAAATGAACCACATTTAAGATTTACTAATATGTTTCGGTAACTCCTGTAGGTTTTATTCAGTTAAAGGAGCCTGTGAAACTTGTTTCAAGCCACAAGTCCGCAGTTTCAGCACTGAAACCTAGATTTCTGATGAATTTTAGTCAAGGCAAACTACGTAAAATATATGCTGATCAGACATTGAAGAAGTCCATGATCGATATGCATAGAGATTTAGAACGTGTTTATGTTGGACAAGTTTGCATTTCATGGGAAATCCTGCATTGGCAATATACAAAAGCTCAGGAGTTGCAAGAGCATGATCCTCAAGATTGTTATACTTATAACCAAGTCGCAGGGGAATTTCAACAGTTTCAAGTGCTTTTGCATAGATTTTTAGAGGATGAACTATTTGAAGGGCCAAGAGTACAAAACTATGTCAGCAAACGAATGGCCATGCTCAGCCTTCTTCATGTTCCAATCATCAAAAGTAACGTACTTGACAAAAAAATTCTTAATCCATACTCAAATTTTATTATGGTATTTGACACTCTAATCTATTGATGGCGCAGATGATCGTTTGAAGAATAAGATAGTAGGAGAATATGATACAATTTCGATAGCAGTACTAAAAGAAATCATAGAGGAATCAATGCATGTTTTCTGGGAATTTGTTCGAGCTGATAAGCATGGAGATACTTTCATGTTGAAGCAATATCAAGGCACCAAGCTTGATCTCCAAGATGCTGCAGCACATTTGGAGATTCTTCTGGAAACCAAGTCAAAGCTTCAGAAGGTTGCTTCCACACTAGTAATCATTGTACCATGTACTTTAAGTTTGTTTCTTTTTATAATTATAGTTCTTTTATTGGATAAATTAATATTACAAATCTTACTTTTGCTTTATCAAAATAAGAACATACCCTAAGATGCTTTGGTTAACTTTTGTGAATAACAAGTTAGTTGTTTCCTTTGTGATTGTGTGCAGAAGGAGAAAAGACTAAAAGAGATCTTAAGAAGTGGTAACTGCATAGTGAAAAAGATACAAAAACCTCAAGGGGGAAGGGTGAAGCATGATTTGCTCATTTGTCAGGTGGAGTTGAGATTAGTCTCAAGAGTATTACATATGTCAAGGTGTACAACAGATCAGCTAATCTGGTGTCAGTCTAAGCTAAACAAGATTAACTTTGTTAACCGGAAATTTTCCATAGAGCCATCATTTTTACTTTTTCCTTGTTAAATTATTGTACCTCTTCACACTAGTAGATTCCCATAGTATACATACATAGTTTCAGAATACTAGAGTATAACTTGAAGGAAAATTAGCTTCTGATGAACTGTAGTCTTTGCAGTTCAGTATATGTATATAGGGAAGCTTCTTTGATTCAGTTTACTTTTAATAAAGACAAAACCTTACCTTTACTTCTTTAATCAAGTAGCAAGAAACATTCGTCTGCCTCTTTACATAAGTAGCAAATTAGCTCATAGTTTAAAGAAATGTAAACTGCTAATTGATAGGCTAGAATGCGTGGCAAAACTTCAGGCTGCACTAATTACACCGGCTCGTTTAACTGTTGAACCTGACCCATTGACAAACCATGTATACAAGTCTTCAGGCTGCACTAATTGTTAGTTGCTTGTCTTAGTTACTAAGCTTGTCCTGAAAAATCTGTGTTATACTTAGAGTTTTGTTCTGGGTCGCAGCGCTGTACTCGATATATTTACAATAATTTACTTGATAATCTGATTTATGTTGCAAGAGCAACAAAAACACAAGCAAGAGAATTTGTGAAACCTTAATTTTCAATTTATTAATCATAATTAACATTTCAATACCATCGTTGATCGGAGAACATAACACAAGACACAAGTCCCAACAGTAAAACACGACATCAAACCACTACAGAGAGAACATTGATATCACAAGACATAATTGTCCAACACTAGAAAGATACAAAATCAACCAGAAATCTGGATAGACTTAACATCAGGCTTCTTGACATATTCCTTAGGCACAGTCACAGTTAAAACCCCATTTTCCATAGCAGCCTTCACCTGATCAACTTTCGCATTCTCTGGAAGCCTGAACCTCCTCATAAACTTCCCGCTGCTCCTTTCGACACGGTGCCAAGTGTCACCCTTCTCCTCCTGCTCACGAGTTCTCTCTCCGCTTATCTGAAGCACCCGATCATCTTCCACTTCCACCTTCACCTCCTCCTTCTTAAGCCCTGGCACATCCGCTTTAAACACGTGAGCCTCCGGAGTCTCTTTCCAGTCTATCACCGCATTGGCGAATGACGCCTCGCCAGAACGGAATTGATTAGAGAGCTGGTGGAAGTTGGCATTGTCAAACGGAAAGCCCTGAAATGGATCCCACACGTCAAGGGAGAATGGATCAAATGCATTTGATGATCTGCGACCAAAAAAACTCGGAATGATCGACATTTCCTTCTGTTTCAAGACCTCTTAATGAATTGCTGTATGTTACAAGAATTAGCAAAGCACTTGTTTTTCACTGAGCAACACAATGGTGGGGGAAGCTATTTATAAAGAAACCAGGAGAAGCTGGACTAGGTCTAGTAGATTTGCGATTATACCAGATTTTTGTGATTTGTTTTTAGCACTCTCCAGAATGATCTAGACTTTTATTTTTAGACCACAAATTTTATGGCCCTTATCATGTCCGTTTCTCTCGTTGGTCAGTACTGTCTGATAAAACTTTTCATGATTAGGTGCATGTCAAAAATAAAAAAAGAATCATAATTAGGATGAGGAACATTCTGGAAACATCACGACATCTCTTTCAACTTCCACTCCCTCACTATAAAAATAACTTCCTCCACCACTCTGCTCTACACCAAGAATTATCATCTGCAAATTTGTATAACAAACAACTAATCAATTAACATTTCTGCGAGTTTTTCAAACAATTCAAAGAAAATGTCGATGATTCCAAGCTTTTTCGGTCGAAGATCAAACTCATTTGATCCATTCTCTCTGGACCTGTGGGATCCGTTCCAGGGCTTCCCTTTTAACAACTCCAACTTCGGGCAGCTCGCTAATCATTTTCCATCAGGAGAGGCGTCATTCGCAAATGCGACAATAGACTGGAAGGAGACTCCTGAGGCTCACGTGTTTAAAGCGGACGTGCCAGGGCTTAAGAAGGAAGAGGTGAAGGTGGAAGTGGAAGATGATCGAGTGCTTCAGATAAGTGGAGAGAGGAACCGTGAGCAGGAGGAGAAGGGTGATACTTGGCATCGCGTCGAGAGGAGCAGCGGGAAGTTCATGAGGAGGTTCAGGCTTCCAGAGAATGCGAAAGTGGATCAGGTGATGGCTACGATGGAAAACGGGGTTTTAACTGTGACTGTGCCTAAGGAGGATGTCAAGAAGCCTGATGTCAAGTCTATTCAGATTTCTGGTTGAGTTCAGGACTTGTGTCTTAGTTTGTCAATGTTCCTAGTTTGTCAATTTTCTGTCCTAACTCAGCATTGCTGGTGTTACTTCTATAACTTGTGTCTTTGTGTTATGAATTGGAAATGGTGTGTTATTTATCATGAATAAATTTTAAAATTTATGGGTTTCTTAAATTTCTTCTCATTTTGTGAACTAAATAGAACTACCTAATTAGTTTAGTTTAGTTGTGGCAGCTTGATTGTTATTCTTACACGTCCAGGAGAGCTTCTGCAAGAGTAAATATCGATTCTCATATCATTCTGGTACATAAATTTGGCGTGCAAGTGCACTGCTCATCGCTAAACAACATGTATATAGAGTGCTACATCACTTCCCTTATCTACAAATTACAAATAATTTTGTTGTACAGTTTACTGCTATATATATTTACAATAACAACTCAAAATTCAGATTTATTTTACAAATCTTCGTCTTCTCTTTTATCTTCCTAGATATCGCATTCAACCTCCACATCAACTGCAACGACCTTTGTGATACCAAATTTTGTCGAATTTGATTTAACTTTGAATTGTGGCACTGTTGTAGCGACAACACCATATGAACTATCATCCTCCTTTTTTAAGTCACCAGGAGGCAAGAAACAATCCATTGACAGTCCTTTAATGTTGAAATCGACTTCTTCAATAGTCCAGACCTCTTCCATCTGTGTCTTCAAATGACCAACTTCGAAGTTTTCACCAAACCTAAACAATGACACAGATGTTTTGCCTGCATGTGCAATATTAACACCATCAATTGTTCTATAATCTTGGATTAGTGACTCCATTGTTGTCTCCCAAAGAACACTGTCATTTTCAGGGATTTTGGACTTAATTCGAAGGAGATGAGAATCTTCTAGTTTTACAAGGAGGCCTGTTCTTTGGCTAAAATATCCCCAAATTGTGTGCTGGATGATATCTACATTGCCACTGCTTCTTTCTCTCAGAGCTGATTTGTTTGCCTGCAGCTTCAACACAAAGCAGTCCTCGTTATTGACTGTCTTTTCGCCAACACATATCGAGTTAGAGAATAAATTTGCCGTATTCTTTGGATCAAGACCCTGGAAAATAGAATTGTATGATGATCAGTACTAGTTCCATTTAGTAAACAGATTGTTAATTGTAAAAGATTGTCATTGGTTTATCTCAGCTAGTGCCTAGTGCCACACCAAATCAAAGCAAGAGCAGTTGGGCTAAATGTCTATACTATATGATCCAGAAGCAGACTTTAGTAACAGTTCCAAAAATTCAAATTCAGACCAACAATCATATTGACTTTTAAGTAGTCTATTGGTACTAATATGGAAAATGGAAATGCTTAAAAGCAAAGTAGGAAATTAGCTGGATTGGTGGCTGGATGGTGAGTCAGGTCCTACATAAAATGACTAACAAAGGAACTGAAAGAATCTGTGAGTTGTAACTAACTTAAATATTCATAGTACGCGCTATCTCTTTTCTTAAAGTCCAAAAGATACTCAAAAACGAGAATTTGGTGCATCCGCTTTAACAAACTATCCAAGGTAGGTTCAATAAAGTATACCAAAACAGATGACCCAGAATTTTATTAACATGATTCTGTATTCAACTTTTAAGAACAGAGTTGATAACTCAACATGGTATCGCTTAACAAGCCGATCATACAATTCTAATTATAGTTTTTAAGAAGTAAGTGAGTGTAAAATAAAGATTTAGTAATTTTATTATTAAACGTAAAGGTAAAATTTAAGTACCTGCAAAGAACGACGGAGGGGTCTGGGAGGACCACGAGAGGCGTGGGAGTTGTGCCACGGTGTCTGCCTCCATGCCACCTTACCATCACTACCAGCACTGATCTTGTAGCCAGAAACCAGCAACTCCAAGCACCAAAGATCAGGCCTTTTTTGCCATAACACAAATCCTCCCATTTCTCCACCTCCATTTTTTATACTCCTACTTTTCATCATTTTACCATCCCCACTAATAAACTCTGATGTTGCCATCTTCACTTTCCCCATCGCGTACATGCTATCAACGCGATTCAATGCATTTTCTCCTCCACACGCCGCTATATACTGTTGAACTATGTATTTTGCCATTGCACCTTCCTGCATAACATCATTTAACTCATTAGACAGTGCTACCAAATGAAATTAATTTGATATATTGTGTTTTTTTTTCAATTCACTTATGATCGGATGGAAATGTACTTTATCCAATGTCCCTAAAAATATTGTACATGTTGCTAGACATTTAAAAATATGTAACAAAACCAAAGAGAGGGTATGATCAATGGCTTACAATATGGTGGTCTTTGATGTTCTTGCTCATAGCGTGATCCGTGTGGACTGGAACAGGAATCAAAGGAGCTCCGACGACACTGAGCAACAGCTGGATATCACAAATGTTACGACATTCCAAGCCAGTTGACGTAGGTGACTTAGGAGACTTGTCGCCGTTTTGTTTAATCCATGACCTCATGTTTTTCCATGATACATTCTTGTGGTTAGGCTCAAAAGTCTCTTCCGGAATAGGCACTTCAAGAACAGTTTCCAGACCATCATATCCATCCAAGTTGGGGCACAATGTCCTCATTTGTAAAAAGATTAGATAATAGTTTGAATATCGAAAACGAGATAATTCGAACTTGATCACGAAAGAGCAGAGAAGTTATAGAGCATTGGTTGAAGAAGGAGAAGAAGAAAATATTGTGAAGAGTGGCTTGGATTCAAAGTGAGGGTGTAAAATACGCTAATATATTTACATGAAGGGAGGGATTGACCTACCGACCGTGGGCCGTTCTATAACGTGCAACTTTTTGTTTATGTCGTGACTGCACGCATCTGTATATCTATATTAAAACTTGAAAATTTAGACAACTTTTCGTCTATTTTTGTTGATTTTATTTTATGGAAATTGGAATATTTTTTAAGGGTAATGATTTTAGGAATCGGATTTATATGTGATGGGATAATAATTATAATTGTTCAGAACATGGAGGAAATCTATAAGGGACCCCATGCATGCCATGAGATGATTTCTTTAGCTCAGTTTGCTCTCACCTTCTTCCAATATTTGTTACTCTCTTTACACCTGCTGGGCACATTGGTAGCCTGACCCTTTCTTTTTTGGCAGGCCCTTCATGACCCTTTAGTTAATTCTAGTTGGTTCGCAGTTCGCACCGATTCAGAATTAAAAATAATATTAAATCATTATTTACATAAAATTGAATATCATAATTCGTATGAAATATAAATTAATTAGTTAAATGGTTTGGATGTGTGTACTCATAAATAAAAATTAAAATGGAAATAAAATTAGAGAGAGTAAAAATTAATTTGCGTTGGTTGAAATTTAATTATACTATAAATTTTTTAAAATACTTGCATACAAATTTTAAAAATAGTTTTAGAATTTTCTAATCATTTAGAATTTTCTAATCATGAGTATCTTAGATTTGGCAACTACGTGTTTAAGAAAAATATGATTTCGCTTATTAGTGTAGATAGTTGATAACACGTGTGAAATAGGTACAGATTAAAATATTGAATTGATATTTGTAGAAAATTGAATTCATAATTTGTGCGAAACACCGAAAATGGATTAAAATTAATATATAATATTAAGTATTAAATTCATACTTGCGAATAATAGTTATGTGGTTAAAAGAAATCGAATCACTTGTGAAATTTTCTAGTATAATTCTATTTCTGCATTATTTCACTTGATATATAAATCTAACATATTAGTTTTATTTTTTGAAACAAATTTTATATTTTATTTTATATATCAAATATTTGTTATTTTAGATAATTTTATATTAATTATTGATAATTATCTTAAAATTAAGTTTTTCAATACAATTTATTTAATATTACTTAATCACTGATAAATTTTCAAATTAAAAGTAAATAGATGTTATTGTACTTAATTTAATATTACTTAATATAATCTAATACAACCCATAAATGTTTTAGTGTTAAAAAATATTTTTTGACTTAAAAGTAAATAACGTTGATTTAGAATATATATTTTTAATTTTTAATAAAGAGTATAAATACATGATTTAGAATATATATTACTTTATATTCGGTGTGATATATGGTTTTTTTAAATTTTTTTAAATTTTTTTAAAATAAAATAAAATATATTTTTATAATTATTTAATGTACATACATATTGTTACTTATGATGTTGTTTTAATATTATTTTTATTATTGATAGTTTATTGTGATATTATTGCAACAAATATTCAAAAAAAATATATTAAGAAATATACATATGTGAAATTGAATTATTACAGTTATATATAGTAGAATATATAATCATATTTGATCTACTTTTATATCATTATATCAAATTTTGATATTTGTATTGTAGTAGAACAATTTAATACTTTTTATATTTATCATTTGTTAAATCTCTAATAATATTCTATCTAGGATTATATTAGAATATTATATCTTAATTGATGTTTGAATAATAATAGAACAAAGTAATTATTTTTTTATATATGATTGCGTTAAGATTATATTTATTCTAATAACATATAATCTTAATTGTTCATTTTTAATTATATCAAATCAACTGTTGGGATTTTAATTATGAAAAATTAACGATTAAAATTGTTTTGACAATACATTATTAAATTTTGTATAAAATTTTGTATAAGAATTCATTCACGCCTATTATATCTCTTTACGCTTATTATATATAAAAAATATAATTTAATTACAATGCGCCGAAAGGATTTAAAAGGTGAGCTTAATATTTTTAAAGTTAAATTTAGATAATTATCTAAGATCAAAAAAAATTTAGTAAAAAATTAACAATAATTTTGTAAATGTATGATTAATTATATTATTACAAAAATGACATTCATCTTTATATACAAAATTTTAGTAAATTTAGATAATTTTCCTAAAATTTACCTCCGTAAATCTTTTTATCTTCAAAGATACGTATAATTTCTCCTCCTCCCTGTTTTTCAAAAGTTTATGTAAAAATTTCAACTTTTCTAGTTATATCTGCATTGAACTTACATTTGGATCTCATTTCTGGAAAATGAAGTACATAAAATATAATGGTGATGTGATAGTGTAGTGATAAAAATATTCATGTTATTTCAAAATATTCCATTTTCGATCATTTCAAGATTTAATAGAACATAAACCCATTAAGTTGAACGTAAATTTAGTTATAAAAGAAAAATGAGAATTTATCAAAAATACTAACTTTTCTAATTTTTTTTGCGATTTTACTATTTTCTGATTTTTTTTACAAAAATACGGAATAAAGGAAAATTAACCAAAATCAACTTGATATGTAACTAGTCGAATAAAGTTTGATTTTAGTTGCCAAAAAACTGTATTTTTATAAATTTTTTTGAAAAGTAATGTTTTTGCAAATTAAAAATTATTTTTGTAATTTTTTTTTAAAAAAACAATATTTTTGTAAAAATATTTTTATACTTAGATATTTTTCAAAAAAAACCCTTAACAATCCGGTGACATGGTTTTGGTTTCTATCGACACAACTTAATTACAGGTGCATGCATGAATCACTGTCCGTAGCTATCTCTCATAAGTCATAAACAACACTTTGCTGTGTTCGATAGTAGAGTAAGAAACACACACCTAAAACTTATACTTAAATTATATACATGTCTGCAGTAATTCCCGCCGGAGCAACCGACCGACATTACATTTGATTATTAGTATAACTAGAAATATATAATTAGTGTCTTGTTACATGACACTCAATCTGTTCGGTTTTTATCCAGATTATCGTCATCAACGGAATTAAGCTGGATACATGGTTGATCTCTTATATTCTAATCAGGTCTAACTAAAAATTTTGATTAAAAAAACTAGCTTTATAATCCGTATAATACATGGATATATTTTATATTAAATAAATTAAATTTTATTTTTCAACTATAATTATTAATGATATATTTTATGTTATTGTCTCATGGATAGAGATGCACAAAAGGCCCACCGGGCCGGGCCGGGCCTTAAAAAGCCCGGGCTTTGATCGGGCCGGGCTTTTCGGGCTTTGACTTTGACCGGGCCGGGCCGGGCCGGGCTTTCCGGAAATTTCAAAGCCCGTTTGGGCCCTCGAGGCGGGCCTAACCGGGCTTTTTTTCGGGCCGGATCGGATCGGGCTGGACTTTTTTCTAATTTAAATCGGATCTAGTATTATTAGAGATCCAAAGAATACATGTGTTAGCAACTAGATCATCGTAAAAATGTATTAGTTTACATGAAATATTTTAGGAAAACATTACTTCGTTGAAAACATTTAAGTTCCGCAAAAAATAAACATGTTTATATAATATATTTTATCATTATTATGATAACAATGATAACAGTGATATCATTGTTATGATAACAATGATATCTAAATATTCATGACAATGATATCCAAATATATATAGTGTACTTATTATATTATCTTTC
The DNA here is from genome assembly GCF_009905375.1 of Apium graveolens. Taxonomy (NCBI): domain Eukaryota; kingdom Viridiplantae; phylum Streptophyta; class Magnoliopsida; order Apiales; family Apiaceae; genus Apium; species Apium graveolens. The sequence continues at coordinate 169,566,369 of NC_133656.1, forward strand.
ATTATTTATGTAACGAAGTATATAAATAATATTATTAATCACAAATATGTAAATATATATGTGTTTAAAGTATTATTTATATGTATAGTAAATGTAAATTTATAAATATATAAGAAAATATATTAGAATAATCAGATTATAACCGGGCTTTTTCGGGCTTTTAACCGGGTCGGGCCGGGCCGGGCTTTGCCTAAAAATATAGGGCCCGTCGAGGCCCGAAGCCCAGGCCGGGACCGGGCCGGACTTTGACCGGGCCGGACTTGACCGGGTTTTGACCGGATCGGGCCTGGCCAGATTTTCGGGCCCGGGCTTTTTGTACATCTCTACTCATGGATATATAAATGATGTTATGTTTGTGGTTATGAGCATGATTATTAATTGTGTGATTGCAATATTGTTACAAATATTTGTTTTAACAGTATTAACAGTATATGAACGTATTTGTTAGTGTTGACATTAAGCTGAAATAATAGAGGCCGAGAATGGTATTTTTTGTTGTTCGATTCTAATGGTGATTGGGGTTGTTGCGAGGTCGATTACTTATACATAACACAATCTTTAACCAGTGTGATTCACGAGCATTATTTAAATAAGTATGAAATATTGATTTATTCATAACTATTTTATTTTTTTGTACGTTAAAAATATGATAAATATATTTCGTGTATTTGTTGTGTTTGTGATTGATCAATCATACAACACTTAACAAGTTTGTATTGTACTTATATACATAGAAATTTCTTAATCTTTGTCTGAATTTGAATTTATTTGTATCATAAAAATATAATAGTTAAAATATGATAATAATATATATAATTTATCTAATTATATACATAAATAGTTCAATGCACATATGTATGCTGGATACATGTTTTTCCAGTTGACATCTAACTCCTACATTATTATTTATCAAATTAATAATATAAATAAGTGAATTACAAATGATATATTTAGAATTTTAAATTTCATTGAAATATCAAAAAGTACTTAATTTTAAACTAAATTTTTATTTAATATATTTCTCACGTATAGTTATTGTATGATATATTATTATGATTATTATGAATATGATTATTATTATTATTATTGACAAAATATATGTATATAGGGACCTACTACTCAAACATAAATCTAAATCAAAATAAGTAATTTAGATATTTCAGTGAGATTTTAAAAATTAAATGTTAATGATGTTTTAATTGAGAGAATATGTGTGAAATAATTATTATAAAATTATGCATGGGCATGAAATATATATAATTCGTTGATTCTTTGAGATTATTTTATGTGTATGTATTAAAAATGTGGTTAGAATTTTTTATGTGTCAAAAATATAATTGATGAGTAAAAATTAGTAGTTTGACCGAGTATTCAATTCGAGTACTGGCTTTTGACCCTTTAGTCCGATTTAAAAGAGTACACGTGCATGGGTGTGTGTATATATATGCGTGTGTGTATATAATATATATGTATATATAAATATGTATCTATATGTACTAATCATGCAAAACTAATAGATTTTAACAAATAATGATTTAGTTAAATAAATTTTATATTTACTGCATTAACGTATCTATAAAATACATAATGATAATTATGAAACATATTAATGATGCGTCAAGTAATCTATATTAATTATGAACAATAAATATTATATAAGTAGTAATAGTTAACTAACAAATATTAAATGTGAAAATAAATGTGAATAAATATTATAGAGATATTAAATGGGTCATAATTGTCGTCATATTAATTAAATTGATTATCAAAAGACCCCGTAATTTTTAATATTATATTATATATATAATAAATAGATGTTAAATATATAATTTTCACAAAATTTCTCCCTAATATTTTAAGTTAATATTTTAATAAACCGTTTAGTAGATATGATATTAGAATTTACGCTGCCGTAAATAACTGAGCTTCCATTCTCACCCCTCAGCTGTTGGTTACTCAACAGAAAATAGATTTGGAGGTTAACAAAATTTTAAATATAGAATAATATATAAAGACGAAATGTGTGCTTAAAAAAGTCTACAATCATGCCCTGCACGTTCTTACGAAATTTAATCAATATCGGCTTTTCCTTCGTCACAATCTGTAGATACAAGTATATAACAAACAAAAGAGTATGACTAGGTGTTTGAATAAACTAAGTATCGATGCAATCTTGATGCTATATTATAGTACCTCGTATTATAAATGTTTTATCATTCAACGACATGTACACATCGGATTCTAGTATGTGTTACCCCGTTTATACGACCTATAACATTATTTATAGTACTCCAAAAAAATGAAATAATTTTGGTTAACGTATATTCAATTCACGTCCATGAAAAATAACGCGATACCGTATACATTGTTTGGGTAAAATGCATGTACCTCGTAATATATCTTCAATTTAAATTAAGTGTCCCCAAAAAATTAAAGTGAGTGTATGGAGACCAAGGGGGTTTGATGATTTGGTACTCACGTAAATAAGCCAGATTGTTATAACGTACAACAATTCAATGTTATCCAAAAGAATCGCGAATGCTTTTACCTGACTTGACTTATAAGCTGATAAAAATGCCAAGTTCAAGTAATTTCTTTATGTTAGTTATAAGTCAAAAAGCCAATTGCACAGACGTAACACATGACTCGTCTTAAGTACTCCCGGTCCCATTAAATAGTATATATAATGTGTTTGACACCCGGAAAAATGTAATTTAATTAAAAAAAATAATAAAAATTGGATGAAGTGTTGAGATCAATTAATATTTAATATGTAAAGTGGGTGTAATTAAAAAAGTAGTGGATGTCTAAAAAAAAAACTGTATAAAAATGAACGGGACGGGGTAACCTTTTTCCTTTGTGACAAATCATTCCTCAGAAGTAGGGATTAATGTAAATTATTTTCATAATAAAATATTTATAGTCGGCAAGATAATCAACATAATTTTATGTCGTTTATATTTTGATATATTCGAGTTTTCGGGTTTTGAGGCGGTTGATATTTTCAAGAGTACAAAATGTCATGAATATGTAATGACAATAAATTCGACATCTGATTCATTTTTCAATAACTAGATTTTAGGATTCAATCAGGTCTCGCGACATAACCTATTACCCGTTTGCCGCTTTGTATGTTTTCAAATTTAGCACTATTGGAAAAATAATTATATTTCTAAATAGAAATTTGAAGGATGAAAAGAGGTTGTGTTAAATATATAATCCTATTAAGACCTTCCTCTAACACCTTAAGGTTTTAGATGAGCCGGTTATTCAACATGGTATCAGAGTTTAGGCTGGCGGGAGAACTAATGTTCGATTCCCAGTATTCCACTCTTCTCCACTCTTCTACCCATAACAACACGCAGGCTGTCAAGCCACCGCAGATGGGGTATGCCGGTGTTCCACTCTTCTCCACTCTTCTACCCATAACAACATGCTCAAGCCAACGCAGATCACAGCATGTTAGAAACGGTGTTCCACTCTTCTACCCATAACAACATGCAGGCTGTCAAGCCAACGCAGATCACGGCATGTTAGAAATGACAATCAACAGACCCTACCAACACATCTGATGCTCTCTAGTCTCTATCCCCTCATCATAAATCAATGTATGCAATCCCCATAATTATACATACGATTCCGACACTTGGTACAGCCTATAATGCACATACGACAGTACACTCACCTGATCCCTGTCTTTATGCATGTCAACAAATTATCTACATACCATACTTTTTCTATTCAATGCACAAATCAAATGAGTCAAGACAGCCCAACGTGGGACTCTGAACTTTCATAAGCTCTCATGATTTTTCTTAAATCTTAATCTTCTGTCAAATCTGTTTTTTATCTTATAATTAACAGCATCTGTGTTTTAGTCGTGTGAGTTTTATCTTGTTATGCGAGCCAATCTTCTTTAAAGCAAGTTGATAGGGGTTTGCAAAATCAGCATCTTCTTTATAAAAGGCTTAGAAAATCTACTCTCAAGACATATGTTAGGTTGGTTTTTTGGTGTCTAAACATCCAAATTTTACAGCTGCGATCTCTCTTTTTTTAGTAAGGGAATGATTTAGTAGCTAATATGACATTGATTTTTTTAAGATTGTGTTATCAAGAGAGGGAATGTGTTAGGAAAATGGCAGGGATACAAAACATATTTTTCACTCTTTTTGTCATAACCACATTATAAATCCTAAAATGATTTCTGAATGCTAGTGGTCGTATAATAGTGATCATCGTTTGGCAATTCTTAAAAAATGTAATTGTAATTTGTGACATAAATTTAAAAATTACTTAATATCGTAATTTATAAGTTATTTAAATGTTTGGATAATTTTACATATAAGTTACTTATAAGTTCATAATATAAGTTCATAATGTGTTTGGTTAATCAAATTTATAAGTTAAAATTTTTTCTTAAAGAAAATAAAATATAAGTTTTTTTGACAAAAAAATAAAATGTAAGTTACAAACAACATATATTAAGAATTTTATTACATGAATATGAAATATATTAAAAACAAGGATAATGATCTCGGGATAAAACTATATAATATACATTATTTATCTCGACGAAAATAAAATTATAATATTGATTCCGGATAAAAAACAAAACTAAATATAATTAGATTGATTTAATTTGGTCAGTATAATGGTCTCGGATTAAAGAAAAATTATACAATTAATTGAATTTATTTGATATAAAGAGCTTATAATAACCGATTTCTTCTATGTCTAATTAAAAATCTAAAATTTGAAATTAAAAATTGTAAAAAACAAATAGCACAAGCTGATAGTACCTAATCAAGTCCCGTATACCACTAGTCCTAACTGACCCAGTCCCGCAAGCCCAATCTTGGGGAATCCCAGTACATGAGGCGCTTGCGTAAGCACATGATAGGGACAGCTGTCACCCATCAATCAGGGGAATAATCAGGGCACGTGTCCTCAGAACATTCTTCAACCAGTCTCGCGATGACACGTGTAAGGCATCCACTCCAGCCAGGTGTCATCCGCTCCTAGAACCAATGGCCACGATTCACATGTACCAACCCCAAAACCCTATCCTTGGCCTATAAATAGCCCAAGAAGGTAAGATTTTGGGGTTAATCACTCTCTTACACTCATATACACACACAACCATATTGCATTCGAATCTATCTTCATCTTCCCCAAAAGTGAGTTCTTACTCTCACACCGGAGGTGCCGCGGGACCCAAACACCCCTTCCAGTGTTGTTTTGTAGGAACCCCACGACAGCTACACCCCCACGGCGGTGAAGGATCCAGGCACGGCGTCGAAGGAGCAGCCCTGCCACAATGAGTTATCACAAGCATAGTAAAATTAGGTTGAAATTAAAAATGATTTCGTGATCAGTATCTTATGAGCTGTAGAATTATAAGAAAATTTAATTTGAGAACTTAAAGATATAATAAAAATAATAAATTAAAAGCTTTGATATCTAATAGAATTCATTTTTATAATTTTGTTTTAATAAACAAAATAAAAGGAAAAAAATCTTGCATTCCACAAGTCATAATAAAAGTAGCATAGATCAAATTGCATGAAAAAATTGAGTTTTCATTGTTAGCCTGCACTTAGATGAATAATGACCATTCAACCTATACAAGTCAAAATGGTGTGCATTCTATGTTAGATATATTTGATAATGTCATGGTTAATATGATTTATGTTTAGTTTTCAGATCTTACTTAAACAGGATAAATCAGTACTTACTGGAAGTCAGGACTTAAGGATATCAGTACTTATATTATCAGGAGATAATCATCAGAAGATGGATATCAGAACTTAAGTGCTAAAGGATGTTCAGATAAGGACAGTAGCTGATTAAAGGAAAGAAGATCGAGATAAACATAAGAAGATATATGCATGAAGAAGGAATTCTATGAAGAATAGAATACTTGGAAGAAAAGATATCTGATTGATATATTTTAGGAAGCAGAATTATATTCCATATCAATTAGCGATTATCTTGTAACTGTGTAGTTGTTAGGTCCCAATTTGTTTGTAGAAGGGGGGTTGAATGCAAACAATACCGTTTAATCGAATAAAATGCGGAATAAAATTGTGAAACAAAATTCAAGTTAAATAAAACTTTTATTAAACTTGAAAGGTGTTACAACTACGGTATCGGTTACAAGGGATTAATCTCAAATCAATTATTACAAATCTAGAATAAATTCGACATGAACTTTTTCTATTTTTGTAATTAAAAGATCAAATGCTAAATGCGATTTGAGATTAAGTTCTAGGGATTTTAATCCGCTAGATTGATACACAAGAACAAGATAAATATTTCTAGTTGATTGGATTTAACTTTACAATCTAGAAATTTAATCTTGAAGAAAAGCAGATGAAAAATAAAATGTTATGCTTTTGTTTTCTGCTCCTTTTTCTCTTGTGTGTTCTGTTTGATTGGATTCTGTAAGTGTTGATCAACAAAAGTCTTCTGCTGCTTTTATCAAAAAACGAACTGAAAAATGTACTGGCATGACAATCTCTTTGGCCAGCAAGACTTTCGGTATGACAATATTTACAACTAGCAAGACAATCAAAATGAACTAGCAAGACTTTCGGTATGACTATTGATTGTCATACCGATTGTCATATTAGTTCAAATAAATTGTCTTACTGAATTAATAACAGATTTTAATCTAAACAGAAATTCTAATAAGACAATTAAATGTATTGGCATGACTTTCGGTATGACTATCAATTGTCATACCGATTGTCATACTAGTTCAAATGAATTGTCTTGTTTTGAATTTAAGCAGATTTTAAACCAATTAAAATCTTATAAATCCTCAATATTAATTCTAAATTAATTAATCAATTTAATTCAATTAATCAATAAATTAATCTTTGCAGATATAATTTATTTTCTTAATTAAATTATATGACTTAATTAATTAATAGAGAATTAATACTAACCCTGAGCAGCATCCATTCTTCTGACAATCTTCTGAAAATCACTGAGACTTATGAATCAATTCCGCCACTTCAATGTTGACACTCGATGTACTGTCTGGTTCATGAGTGACTAACTTCCGTGACGTTTCTTCATGTCTTGACTTTGATACTCTGATTAACTCCTTGTAATAAATGATACCCTGACGAGATCTCTGTCACTTGATTAAATCCACGATCTTGATTTATATCACTGAGGCATGATCAAATTCTTGAACTTCTTCCAGTGAATCTTCAAGTCTGCAGGTTTCTTTATCCTTTGACAGATGTTACTTTGTGAGATCTCTCTGATGATAGATCCACTATTTACTTATTACATTCTTATTTGAGTTGAGTTAAATCCTCGAATAAACGAATATGCTATGACATATGCCTTTCAATCTCCCCCTATTTGCTTGTTAGACAATAACAACAAATACCTAGAGGATAACTCAACTAACAAATAAGAAAAAGATATAAACAGTAATGTAAAGTAAATAGCAGAAAAGTTCTGGATTATATTTAACATTTTCCAGATTCCAAATGAAATTTACAAGTGAATACAAGATAGATGTTCCTCTAGCCTGAACATATAACTACATTAGACTATCTTGATTCATAAAGCTCTAATCATATTACATTGAGTTTTGAGCTAATTGACTTCTGTTGTTTTCTCTTCTGACTTCACCTTCTTCTAAATCTTGAAGCAATTCCTTGTCAAAGACACGATCCTTTTCTAAAGTGAAGCTTGCTGGTCTGACTGGTTGAACTCCAATTGACTTCAGCTTATTCTTGATCTGATTGTACCTTTTAATATTCTTTTCACAATAAGCTTGAATCAAATCAGCAGCTTGAGTCTTCAACATGGATGAGTATCCAGCAGTTCTTAAATGATGTTCCATCTAGACCAGATGCTTAGCTGAGTAGTCTTTAAGAGATTGTACATCTAGCTGACAGATTTGAAGACAATCAGACTTAAAGAATCTCACCTGATGAGGATTGTTGACCACTTGAGGACTAGCCCTGCTGGCAAACTCTTTAAGCCTTTCTCGAAGAACTTCATTCAATTCTGAGCTTCTTTTGACTTTGTTTAAAAGAACCCAAATCTCTGACAAAGAACGATTCTCAAATAGATGAAGTGACACCTTGAAAGATCCTTCACTCTGATAATATACAAAAATGCTCATCTCATTTAGGGATCTATCAAAAGCAGCTGTGATCCTTGAGACTTCAGTCTTGATAGCATTCATGTACATGTCATTGTTAGGATTTGAGATTTCCAGCTTGTCAAGAAGATGTAAGAACTGCCTATCATTGTTAGTGCTCAGCTGAGGCATATCAAGTACTCTCCTAGCTTCATCCCATTTTTCACCAATCTTCAGTCTGACATCTCTTCTCCTTTCTTGAGCCTTAATGTCATGAAGACGTTGCTTTTGAAGAGTTTCTGTTCTTTGAATGTCTTTCCTCATGTCAATGATCTGAGAGACCTTCTTGAGTTCAGCTTCTTTTCTTTTCATCTCTGACTGCTCCTTCTGAAATTCTTTCTCAAACAGAGGATCCACTTGAGCTTCTTCTTCCTATTCTCCAAAATCACTTTCCTCTTCAGCTTCAAATAACCCATCTTTATCTTCCTGAACTGGTTCAGTGGGAATGTCAAAAATATCAAAATCATCCTGTTCTCCACTGTAGTAGACATCATCAGCCTTTCCTTTGTCTCCAGCAAAGGTATCTTTTTCCTTCCCTTTGGCACTACTCCCTTTCTTCTCCCCCTTAGTTGAGGGATCCTCTTCTGACCTTCCTTTGGAACCTCCATCACCTCCAGAGCCTGATCCTCCACCAGACGGTCCTTCAAAATAAGTTCTTTGTTCTTCATTAGGGTAATGAGAATTCTTGATCATGAAATATAGGTGCTTCATCCCTTCATTGAGATGTTCCATGCCCGTCTCTATCTTTAGAAATCTTGAGGAGTCCAGTGAATGATTCATCTCAACGAGGTCTTCAAGAGAAGTCATTCTTGTATGTAGAGAGCAGAAGTTGGATATGTCATCAGCTGATAAAGTTGGAGTGTCCTGAATGGAATTGAGCTTTGGTATTACAGTGGTCTTGAGACCTGAGATGTCATTCCTTATGATTGCCAGCTGATTGTTGACAGAGGTGGAAGAAGAAGACCGTTCAACCACTTGTGCTTTGAATGCTTGAGCTTCAGCTTGGCTTTTAGCAAGTTCTTTTTTTAGAGCAGCAATTTGAGCTAACAGGTTTTGAGTATCTGTGTCTGTGTGTGCTCTCACCTGAATTTTACTCGTGTTTGGTTCACTCACCTCACGTGCTTGTGTTTCTCTCAATATAATTGCTCGTGAGGAGTCTTCCTGTTGCTGTTCTTCTGTACCTGCAGTAAAAATCACCCTAGCCTCTTCAAGAGAGGTCAGTGGTGGTGCAATGGGAATTCGCGAGTCCCGATCCTCAGTCAAACCTATCATTTCATGTGAAATAGATGTCTGAATTGCTTCAGGGATAGATTGACCGAGTTGCCCTCCACTTTCTCCAGATAAATCTGCGAGTGGAAAATCCCGTGAGGGAGCCAGAGGTGTTTGATCTGGGAGGGGAGAAAATGACTCTATTAAGGATGGCGGAGAGTCAGATTTTCCCTCTGAAGCATGTGACTGCTCTTCTGCCGTAACTATGGCAGGCACTGTAACCGACTCTACGTGCACTCCTCACTCTGTGTCCTGAGTATGATCTGGGGAAGTGTATGGTTCCATTGTGAGTAATGTAATTGTGCTTGACTCAGTACAAGATGCCATGGCCCTATGGCGAATTTCAATAGATGCATCCTGTTGAGAGAATGCCTCTAGTAACTGTTCATTGGCCATTTCAAAGTCCATGTCCTGTTGGGAGGACAAGGATGGGCATTCAGATGCCTCAGAATATGTTCTTCTTTTCTTAGGAGGAGGCAGAGCTGAGGGTTCACTCATATTTAACAATGTACTACTTCCTAGTAATCTTCTGGGTAACATTTTAGACAGTGGGAGAGAGGTTGAGATAGAATGTGACTTTGTGTTTGGCTCTATGACCTGGGATTGAAGCTGTGGTTCTACAACTTCATGGTCAGCCCTATCAACCACTGGGGGTCCTTCAACAGAAGTAGGAAGGGAGTGAGAGTGAGGAATTACTACCTGTAATGGAAGAGCATCTGATGTTGGAGGAGCCTGGGTGGCTTGAACCACTGGAGGTTGAGGTTGCTGTTCATGACCGGGAAGATTGAAAATAGGTAAAGGAATATAAGTGGCCATGAAAGCAGATACAAGTACTGGAACTTGCATGAATTTGAAGGTTGTGTCTTGGCGAGTGTAAATCTTTTTGCTAACTGGAGGGGGTTCGGTTACTGCAGAGTTAGCAAAAAGGGCTTTGTGTTCAGGTGTGAGAAGATGATCTGCTATAAGCATGAGAAAACGAGCATAGTAACATGATACCCTACGATTTGTAGAATGATCACGTAAAGCAGAAGTTAGACGTCTCAAGAGAATGGGAAAAAGTAGTTTGCCAAAATTGATCCTTTGATTGAAAACAACCGCAAGACCAATATACTGCAGAGTGGAAGTGATGTTATGAAAATTGGATTTTGTGTAGTTGGCAAACACTTTGGAAAGTGTATCGAAGAAAATATCCCATTCAGACACCAAATTGGATTTAGAAAGTTTGGTTAAATTGATCACCCCCTGATAGTGAATAGCATGGAAAAAATTTGTGATATCATTTTCAGAGGGTAAATTACAGAAATTGTCTAGTGGAAAATTTAACGCACGATTGACGACTGTTTCATCAACTACATACTGTGTGTTTGCGACGGTGAATGAAAAAGATTTTGAATCATCGGCCACAGTAGAGGTTGTGCAAATCAGTCTAAGAAGATCGACATTTAAAATCACATTTGATTTTATAGCAGAGCTAACAATCGAATGGTCATTTAAAAATCTAATCCAAGGCTTAAATTTTTCAACATCACATTTTTCCGGATTAAAATAACCAACCTGATTATGCGCGACAATTTGGAAATTGAGAGCCATTTAAAATAATAATAAGACACACACTTTCAGAATTTTAAGAATAATATTAAGAAAATTCGAATTAATTAAATTAATTCAATAATTCGAATTAAATTAATTATAATCGAAAAATTTAGACCGGAATGTATCTCGTTAAAATCCTTAACTCACAAACACAGTTGAAAAACCCAAAAGACACAAATCAGAAATTAAATTTAAAATTTAAAAATAACCAAAATAAATAAATAAAATAAAAAACAGAAACTGATTTTGATTTGTTTTTGTTTTTTAACAAAAATCCAACAGCACCTCTGTATATATATACTTGTATGTATATATCACAGAGTGATGAATTGATATGCTGAGTAAGAACTCGAGCAAAGGAGAATCAAATGGCAGTTTAGTTTGATTTTGATCGAAGAGAGAGAAGAGAGAAAAGATAACTGTTGGAATTTGAAAAGAGAGAAACTGAATGAAAATAAAAACACACATAAACGATTAAGTAGTATAACTGGTATGACAATCCGGGATTGTCATACCGATTGTCATACCAGGTAAAAAGAAAGAAAACAAATAAAAGAATAAATACTAAAATTATAACTGGTATGACAATCTGATAGTCATACCGATTGTCATACCAGTATAATAATAAAAGGAAAATAATTATATATAAGGTTTATAACTGGCAAGACAATTGATAGTCATACTGATTGTCTTGCCAGTATAAAACTGTACTGAATAACATAATAAATAAAATTTAAACTGAAATGACTTTCAGCAAGACAATTTCAATTGTCTTGCCGATTGTCATATCAGCTTTAAACACAGAAACACACATATATAAATATGTACTGGAATAAAGACTTATATAACTTAGTAAAAATATCAGAAAATATTTACAAAATAGTAAAACTGAAATACAGACCTATAATATTTACAGAAACAAAGACAATATATCAGAATTTATTATTTTTATTCTAAAAATAGATTTCTTTTGAATTTTAGCAAATAAAATTCATAGAAAAATATTTTTAGAGAAAATAAAATATTCTGAGATATTTTAAATTAACAAGTAGGGAAAATAAAAACAGATAAGATAATATAAATTACATAGAAATAAGCAAGAAATATGATAAAATGATAAAATAAATTTGCAAATGAATTTTTCATTTATGAAACATTCATTTGTAAATTCATTCAAGAACAGATCCCAGATATTAACCAAATTAATCACTAAAACTATTCAACATGCCCAATTTACCAACTAATCTGGTAAATGTGGATTCGTCAAGTGGTTTAGTGAAAATATCTGCTATTTGTTCTTCTGTTGGAACAAAAAATAGTTCAACAGTACCATTCATGACGTGCTCTCTAATAAAATGATACCTGATGTCAATGTGCTTTGTCCTCGAGTGCTGCACAGGGTTGTTGGTGATGGCTATTGCACTTGTATTGTCACATAAAATAGGAATTTTGTTCAATACAGAGCCATAGTCTCGTAGTTGGTTCCTAATCCACAAGATCTGAGCACAGCAGCTTCCAGCAGCAATATATTCAGCCTCGGCCGTTGAGTTGGAAACTGTTTGTTGTTTCTTGCTGTACCATGAGACTAGTCTGCTACCTAGGAATTGACAACTCCCTGAGGTGCTTTTCCTATCAACAACACTTCCTGCATAATCTGAATCTGTATATCCGACAAGGTTAAAACCAGATTCTTTAGGGTACCAAATACCTAGATTTGGTGTTCCCTTAAGATATCTTAAGATTCGTTTAACAGCAATGAGATGAATATCTCTAGGATCCGCTTGGAACCTTGTACATAAGCATGTAGCATACATAATATCTGGTCTACTTGCAGTAAGATAGAGTAACGAGCCAATCATACCTCTGTAGCTTGTGACATCTACCTTAATGGAGTTTTCACATGGTCCAAGCTTGACAGCTGTAGTTGATGGAGTCCTTGCTGATGCAGAGTCCTCTAGATTGTACTTTTTGAGGAGTTCCTTGAGATACTTGGATTGAAAAATAAATGTTCCATCTAACCTTTGATTTACTTGTAATCCAAGGAAGAACTTCAGCTCTCCCATCATGCTCATTTCAAACTTGCTGTGCATTAACTTAGCAAATCTCTTACAGAGATTATCATTAGTAGACCCAAATATTATATCATCCACATAGACTTGGACTAATATAGTATCATTCTTATGTTTTTTAGAAAAGAGAGTTTTGTCTATGACACCTCTAACAAAGCTATTTTCAATAAGAAATTCAGAGAGAGTGTCATACCATTTTCTTGGAGACTGTTTGAGACCATAGATTGCCTTGAAAAGAAAGTAGACAAAATGCAAATGATCTGGATCTTCAAAGCCAGGAGGTTGCTCTACATACACCTCTTCATCCAGCTTCCCATTCAGAAAGGCACTCTTGACATCCATTTGATAAACTTTAAAGTTTGAAAATGCTGCGAATGCCAGAAATATCCTGATGGCCTCAAGTCTAGCCACTGGAGCATAGGTTTCATCATAATCAATGCCTTCAGCTTGAGAATACCCTTTAGCTACCAGTCTTGCCTTGTTTCTTGTAACCACACCATCTTCATCTAGTTTATTCCTGAATACCCACCTAGTACCAACAACTTTCTTGTGTACAGGCCTAGGTACCAGTTTCCAGACTTGTTGACTTTCAAACTGATTGAGTTCATCTTGCATATCAATCACCCAATCTGGATCAGTCAGTGCTTCTTCAATTTTCTTAGGTTCCATCTCAGAAAGAAATCCTGAGAACAAACACTCATTTTGAGTAGCACGTCTAGTTCTGACTCCAACATCTGGATCACCAATAATCAACTCAAAAGGGTGAGCTTTATTCCAGACAGTCTGTCTTGGAAGATTTGATCTTGATGATTCGCCTTGAAATTCATTGTGATGTTGTGTCCTACTAGATGATCCTTCAGTATCTCCCCCTGAGTTGTTGCCATGTTGACTTGAAGATTCTCCGTCAGTAGCAGTGGTATCTTCATTGTTGCCAAAGTTTCCATCACTATTACCTTGAGTATCATCATGATTAACAGGTTCTTCACCAGCAACAACCTCAGGTTCTTGACCATGTTCTGATTCTGAATCTGACGTATCATCAAACTTCAGTTTCTCAGAAGGATCTTCAGTTTGGATACTAGGGAGTTTAGTGTCATCAAATGTAACATTGACACTTTCAGTTACTTTGTGTTGATCAATGATATACACTCTATATGATCTTCTTCCATATCCAACAAAAATACCCTCATATGCCTTTGCCTCGAACTTACCACGACGATCATCTCCATCCTTGAGCACGAAGCATCTGGCACCAAATACATGAAAGTATTTGATAGAAGGTTTCTGTTCATTCAAAATCTCATAAGGAGTTTTCATGAAGTCTTTGTTGATTAGAGTTCGATTCTGAGTATAACATGCAGTATTGACAGCTTCAGCCCAAAAGTACATTGGAAGACCTGATTCACTTAACATCGTTCTTGCAGCTTCAATCAATGTACGATTCTTCCTTTCTACCACTCCATTTTGCTGAGGGGTTCTAGGAGCTGAAAATTGTCTGGTAATCCCTTTGTCTGTACAGAATCCATTGAGAAGTGCATTCTTGAATTCTGTCCCATTATCTGACCTTATTGCTCTAACAGGGACGTTAGAATCTAACTCAATCATCTTGATATGATCAATCACAACTTGTGGTGTTTCATCCTTAGAGTGAAGAAATAAAACCCACGTATACTTGGAATAGTCATCAACTATCACAAGACAGTAACACTTCTTTGACATTGAAAGGATATTAACTGGACCAAATAAATCCATGTGCAATAATTGCAGAACACCAGTTATGGAAGATGTGTCAGTGCCTTTGTGACTTGCTTTCTTTGACTTTCCTTTCTGGCAAGCCTCACATAGTCCTTCTGGAGAGAATTCCAGCTGAGGCAGACCTCTTACCAATTCTCTTTTGACAAGAGAATTCATTGTTTTGAAATTGAGATGAGAAAGTCTCTTGTGCCATAGCCAACTCTCATCTGACGATGCCTTTGCATAGAAACAATTGACTTCAAGATTGCTTCCAGAGTTCATGTCAGCTACGAACAGATTTCCTTTCCGGATTCCCATTAAGGAGGGTTTTTCACTTTTCTTGTGCAGAATCTGACACTTCAGCTTGTCGAATAAAACATTGTAGCCGTTGTCACAGAACTGACTAATGCTAAGCAGATTGTGTTCAAGTCCTTGCACAACATATATATTTTCAATGATAACATTTCCAGCTAGCAAACAGCCATATCCCTCCGTTAAACCTTTGCTGTTATCTCCAAAGGTAACCACTGGGCCAGCTTTCTCAACCACATTTGATAGCAGGGCTCTATCTCCGGTCATATGTCTTGACGATCCGCTGTCAAGAATCCACACTACCGGTTGTACCTGTTTAATGCCCTGCAATATAAATGGATTAGACCTTCTTCGGAACCCACGCTTGGCTGGGTCCGGCATACTTGTAAAATTGGCCTTTATCAGGCAAAACAACATTCTTAATTTTAATATTCTCAACGTTCTCAATGACTGAACATTTGACCTTGTGAACAGCCTTGACAAATTTCTGTTTAGGCTTAGGCATAAATGTCTCCTTTCTAGCTTTAGGAGGACTAGCAGTCTTAGACCTATCATGCTTTCTATTATTCACATGCTGACGAGGAGTAGTCTTATCATTAGAAACATGCTTACCATTAAAATAAGCAAACATCAGATTAAAAGCACAAGACATACAATCAGGAACACCACATGCTTTATGAGAAGGATTAACAATAGGCAACTTATGCATGGTAGACATGGCATTTGTGTTATCCAACTCATGTGTGTCTGAGTTAGTCTCAGTTGCTTTCACAACCTTGACTGGAACTTTTGACACACTTGACTTGGAGACAGCTTTCCCATTAGCATTATCTTCAGCACGGATTTCTTCTTGAATAATAAAAGAGGTCTCATCAAATGGTTCAGCAATTGATTCTTTATAGAGGGGTTCATCAACACCCTTAAGCACATGTGGTACTTCCCTGCCTTTAGCACAGACATGAGGAGGGGAGTTTATGCCTAATTTTCCAATAGCAGCATTGTAATCATAACCTATACCAGATGTTTGATTAACAGCTTGCTTATTGTAAAACTCTTTGGACTTCGAACAAGAATTAAAGTAAGCTTTAACCTTAGCCTCAAGACCAGTGATCTTGTCTTTAAGAATAGTTTCAAGTTTTCTATAACAGTCAACTCTATTCTCTAGAAAAGACACTTGATCTTTTAATTTATCTTGATTAATGTGTACAAGTCTTAATTCATTGACTTCTTTCTCAAGGTCTTTGATTTGTTGATTTAACAATTCATTATCACGACGAGCACAATCTAAGGAACCTCCTAGATGATAAACTAATTCAGCATCAGTAAATTTTACCTCTTTTCTTGACGATGAGGTGCTTGCATCACTAGCCATGAGAGCAAGATTCCCAACTTCTTCATCTTCACTGTCAGTATCATCCCAGCTTCTTCCCTTTGCCAGGTAAGCCCTTTCAGATTTACTCTTCTGATTAGAATCGTAAGAGTTCTTCCTAGCTTGTTTTGGCTTCCTGCATTCTGTGGCAAAGTGTCCCAACTCATTACAGTTGAAGCATCGAATGGTGCTTCGATCAACCATCCCTGTTTTATACCCACCACTGCTGGTGTTAGAGGATGAAGATCCACCTTTCTGGAATCTGTTGTAGTTGGACTTGTACTTGAACTTGGGATTCCTTTTGAATCTGACATTTGAGAATCTCTTGACAATCAGGGCCATTGACTCATCCTCCAATTGCTCCAGTTCTTCCAAGGAATAATAATCATCTCCTGATTGATTTGTAGTAGGAGAATCAAATTCTGCTACTATCACATTATCTTCAACCTTGGAAGACTGTACCATTCTTTCTGACTGTTGAGATTGTTGTTGATATTGTGGTTGTTGTTGTTGTTCATCAGCTACTAGAGCAGTAGACGTGCTGACCACTCTTCCTTTCCCGTAAACTTCCTTCTGCTGAATCTGCTCCAACTCGTAAGTCTTTAACACACCATAGAGCCTTTCCAAAGAAATCTCACTCAGATCTCTTGCTTCTCTTATGGCAGTGATTCTATGTTCGAGATGAGTTGGCAGTGTTAAAAGGAACTTTTTGTTGACCTCCCTGATGGAATAGTATTTACCATTAATGTTCAGGTTGTTGATCAATGCATTGTACCTCTCAAACACTTCAGTGATTCCTTCCCCTGGATTGGATTTAAAGTATTCATACTCAGAGGTTAGGATTTCTAGTTTGTTCTCCCTAACTTCCTCTGTGCCTTCATTAATAATCTCAATAGTTTCCCAGATATGTTTGGAATCTTTACAATTCATCACATGACTATTCATCAGGGGATTAAGGGAATCTACTAAGATTAATTGAAGGCTAGCATCCAGGGAGGCTTCTTCTATTTCAGCAGGAGAGAAGTCCTCAGGATCCTTCACATAAGTTCTCGCTTTGGTGATCACCACATCATTTTCTATTATCTCTGGTTCAATAACCATAGGAATTTTTGGACCCTTCTTCAACACTTGCAAATATTTGGGATTAGCAACCTGTAAAAACAGTAGCATCTTCTTCTTCCACATAACATAATTTTCTTTATCGAAAAGTGGAATTTTAACGGTTCCAACTTTTTGTGTAGTCATTATGAATTTTTTGAGTGAATAAAAAATTCAAGAAGTGAAAGAAACACAAAAGTCTAGGATCTAGATTTGTACGTTAATCAGAAGGCTCTGATACCAATTGTTAGGTCCCAATTTGTTTGTAGAAGGGGGGTTGAATGCAAATAATACCGTTTAATCGAATAAAATGCGGAATAAAATTGTGAAACAAAATTCAAGTTAAATAAAACTTTTATTAAACTTGAAAGGTGTTACAACTATGGTATCGGTTACAAGGGATTAATCTCAAATCAATTATTACAAATCTAGAATAAATTCGACATGAACTTTTTCTATTTTTGTAATTAAAAGATCAAATGCTAAATGCGATTTGAGATTAAGTTCTAGGGATTTTAATCCGCTAGATTGATACACAAGAACAAGATAAATATTTCTAGTTGATTGGATTTAACTTTACAATCTAGAAATTTAATCTTGAAGAAAAGCAGATGAAAAATAAAATGTTATGCTTTTGTTTTCTGCTCCTTTTTCTCTTGTGTGTTCTATTTGATTGGATTCTGTAAGTGTTGATCAACAAAAGTCTTCTGCTGCTTTTATAAAAAAACGAACTGAAAAATGTACTGGCATGACAATCTCTTTGGCCAGCAAGACTTTCGGTATGACAATATTTACAACTAGCAAGACAATCAAAATGAACTAGCAAGACTTTCGGTATGACTATTGATTGTCATACCGATTGTCATATTAGTTCAAATAAATTGTCTTGCTGAATTAATAACAGATTTTAATCTAAACAGAAATTCTAATAAGACAATTAAATGTATTGGCATGACTTTCGGTATGACTATCAATTGTCATACCGATTGTCATACTAGTTCAAATGAATTGTCTTGTTTTGAATTTAAGCAGATTTTAAACCAATTAAAATCTTATAAATCCTCAATATTAATTCTAAATTAATTAATCAATTTAATTCAATTAATCAATAAATTAATCTTTGCAGATATAATTTATTTTCTTAATTAAATTATATGACTTAATTAATTAATAGAGAATTAATACTAACCCTGAGCAGTATCCATTCTTCTGACAATCTTCTGAAAATCACTGAGACTTATGAATCAATTCCGCCACTTCAATGCTGACACTCGATGTACTGTCTGGTTCATGAGTGACTAACTTCCGTGACGTTTCTTCATATCTTGACTTTGATACTCTGATTAACTCCTTGTAATAAATGATACCCTGACGAGATCTCTGTCACTTGATTAAATCCACGATCTTGATTTATATCACTGAGGCATGATCAAATTCTCGAACTTCTTCCAGTGAATCTTCAAGTCTGCAGGTTTCTTTATCCTTTGACAGATGTTACTTTGTGAGATCTCTCTGATGATAGATCCACTATTTACTTATTACATTCTTATTTGAGTTGAGTTAAATCCTTGAATAAACGAATAGGCTATGACATATGCCTTTCAGTAGTATATAAACACAGACATAGGGTTTACACTATAAGTGTTATTATATTCGAGAAGATTATTCAATATAACCCTAGCAGTTCTCGTGATATTTGTTCATCACTGAGAGGTAACAGTTCCATACTGTAACAGAGTTTATTGTTTCAATAAAGTTTGTTTTCTGTTACTTGAGATATTAAAGTTCGATTTGATTGTACTTTACACTGTATTCACCCCCTCTACAGTGTGTGTGACCTAACAAGTGGTATCAGAGTTAACGCACTTACAGTTAAAGATCCAAACACAATCATGTCTGACACAGAAACTCCAACTAAGCCTACCAAAACTGAAGAACCACCAAAGACACAAATTCAAAGTCGGTATGAGACCATCAGAGTTCCCATACTGAGACCATCTGAATATCCCATATGGAAGGTGAGGATGACCATGTTCCTAGAAGCAACAAATCCAGAATATCTTGATAGAATCAAGGAAGGGCCTCACAAACCAACCAAGCTCACAATTGCAGTTGCAGGTGAAGCAGCAAAGACCGTACCAAAGGAGAAGAGTGATTATACTGCTGAAGACATCGCATCAATTGCTAAGGATGCTAAGGTACGACACTTACTGCATAGTGCCATTGATAATATAATGTCAAACAGGGTAATTAACTGCAAGACTGCTAAGGAGATATGGGATGCTCTGGAAACAAGGTGTCAGGGAACTGATACAATTAAGAAGAACAGGAAGACAATACTCACTCAAGAGTATGAACACTTTGACTCAAAGGCTAATGAGTCATTGACTGATTTATATGATAGATTTGTCAAACTCTTGAATGATTTGTCATTGGTTGATAAGGAGTACGATCTTGAAGATACAAACCTTAAATTCCTGTTAGCTCTTCCTGAATGTTGGGATTTGAAGGCAACAACAATAAGAGACAACTACAATCTTGATGAAACAACTCTTGATGAAATTTATGGAATGCTCAAGACTCATGAACTTGAGATGGAACAAAGAAGCAAGAGGAAATAAGGAAAGTCAAGGACAGTTGCTCTTAAGGCTGAAGAAGAATCCCCCAAGGCAGCTACCTCAAGGAAAGACAAGGGTAAAGCTCTTTTCACAAAGTCTGATACTGAGTCATCAAGTTCTGAAAGTGATGATGACTCAGATTCTGAAAGCTTGCCTGAGACTGATGCTGATGAGGAGATGATGAAGCTGTGTGCTCTTATGGTGAAAGGGATCACAAAGATTGTATGCAGGAAGTTCAGGAAGGGAAAGAAGTTTTTCAGGAAAGGCACAAGTTCTGATAAGAAGAATTTCAGAAGATCTGAGGGCAGAGGAGGAAAGTCTGATAGAGGAGATTATACCGATGTCAAATGCTATAACTGTGGTGAGAAAGGCCACATATCTCCTGATTGCAAGAAAGTGAAGGGTGATAAAGGCAAGACTCTTGTCACAAAGAAGAAAAGCTGGACAGACACCTCAGACTCTGAAAGTGAGGAGAACTATGCTTTGATGGCAAATGCTGATAAAGAAAGTGCTGAGAGCAGTTCTGAAGCTGCTGAAACAAAGGTACCTCAGACTACTTATGCTTTTCATACTGATGATATTAATGAGTTGAGAAGATATCTTAAAACCATGTTTGTTAGTTATAGAGATCAAACTTTAACATGTGAAAGATTAACTTCTGAAAATCTTGCTTTTAAGAAAAGAAATGATTTCTTAGAAAAAGAGTTAGTTATGTTCCATCAAACTCAGAAGGATAGAGATGATGCTTTTTATGTTAGGGATGAAGTGCTAAAAATGAATGAATCTCTAAAAACTGAGTTAGAAAAGGAAAGAGAGATTATCAGGACTTGGACTAACTCTGGCAGAACAACTCAAAATCTGCTAAGAAGTGAAAATTGGAAAGAGGGCTTAGGTTATAGAGAGGATAAGAATGATAAAGGAACTGTAGAAATTAAGCCTGTTGTTAAGCAAAAGCCAAAATTAAAACCTGTTAAGTTTATAACTGTAAAGTCTGATAATGAGAAATCAGAAGTTAAAGAGGAATTAACTTCTGACAAACTAAAACAGGAAAAGACAGCTGAAGTAAACATAGGCTTAATGACTAAGAAGCAACTTAAGCATAAGCTGAAAGATGTTAAGAATGCAAACAAGGTAAAATCACCTAGGAAAAATAGGAATGGAAAGGAAGGTGTGAATAAAAGCAATGATTATAAGCCTGTTCCTGATGCTCCTAGGAAAACGTGTCATAACTGTGGAAGTTCTAACCATCTGGCTTCTTTTTGCAGGAAGAATAAGAACATAAACTCCTTACCTTCAAAATCAGGAGTTAAGAGTCAGTCTGTTAGATATAAACCACAAAATCCTTGTTTTCATTGTGGTAGTTTATGGCATTCCATTTATACTTGTAAGGAATATCATAGTTTGTATTATGATTATTATCAAATAAAACCTTCTTTGAAGAAAGTTTTCATTGTTCCTTCTAGTGTAAATTCTGATTCAAAGTCTGATAGTGTAAGTTCTGATAAGAAAAATGTTAACATAAACTCTGATGCTAAATCCGCTGCAAATGTTAACAAACTTGATAAGGCCAAAGGATCCAAGCAAGTCTGGGTCCTTAAAACTAATCATTAGTGGTCTTTGTGATTGCAGGGCAACAGGAAAAATATTCTAGTTCTGGACAGTGGATGTTCTGGACATATGACTGGAAATAAAGCCCTGCTATCAGACTTTGTGGAGAAAGCTGGCCCAAGTGTTTCTTATGGAGATGGCAACATTGGAAAAACATTGGGATATGGCAATATCAATATTGGGAATGTCATCATTAAAGAAGTAGCTCTGGTCTCAGGACTTAAACACAATCTGCTGAGTATAAGTCAAATCTGTGACAGAGGTTATCATGTTGATTTCTTTGAAGAACACTGTGAAGTTATGAGTAAATCTAAAGGCAAAGTTATTCTGAAAGGATACAGGCGTGGTAATATTTATGAAGCTAAGCTTTCAACAAGTACTGATGGTTCTGCAATCTGTCTGATGAGTAGAGCATCAATTGAAGAAAGCTGGAATTGGCACAAGAAACTCTCTCATTTAATTTCAACAATATAAATGAACTAGTCAAGAAAGATCTTGTGAGAGGACTGCCAAAGTCAGTATTTGCTCCTGATGGCCTTTGTGATTCTTTTCAGAAGGCCAAACAAAGAAAATCTTCATTCAAGAGCAAGACTGAATCATCAATTCTTGAGCCTTATCATCTACTACATGTTGATCTATTTGGTCCAGTGAATGTCATGTCTATTGTAAAGAAGAAATATGCGTTGGTCATAGTGGATGAGTTCACCAGATACACATGGGTGTATTTCTTGCACACAAAAAGTGAAACTGCATCTATCTTGATTGATCATGTCAAACATCTGGATAAATTGGTCAAAGATTCTGTGAAAACCATAAGGAGTGATAATGGCACTGAGTTCAAGAATTTGATAATGGAAGAGTACTGCAAAAACCATGGAATTAAGCAGGAATTTTCTGCTCCTGGAACTCCATAACAAAATGGAGTTGTTGAAAGGAAGAATAGAACTCTCATTGAAGCTGCATATACAATGCTTGAAGAAGCAAAGCTTTCAACCTATTTCTGGGCTGAAGCTGTGCAGACTGCTTGTTTTACTCAAAATGCAACACTCATTAACAAGCAAGGAAAAACACCATATGATATGGTGAAGAAAAAGAAGCCAAATCTGAAGTAATTTCATGTATTTGGATGCAATTGTTTTGTTCTTAAGACCCATCCTGAACAGCTATCCAAATTTGATCTAAAAGCTGATGAATGAATTTTTGTTGGATATCCAATTTCCACAAAAGCCTTCAGAGTCTATAATTTGAGAACAAGAGTGGTCATGGAATCTATCAATGTCTCCTTTGATGACAAGAACATTACTGGACTTGAAGATTTTATTGATCATGATCAGCTGAGATTTGAAAATGAAGACTCAAATTCTTATACTGAAAATCCTGACAATCTAAGTCCTGATAATGCCAACTCTGATGGATTAAACTCTGATGTTATTGAAACTGTGGTGACTACGTCAAAGAAAGATGCACCTATGCAGGGGGAGCATACTCAAGATCTTACCACATCTCAAGAAGCATCAGAACATACATCTGGCTCTTCAAGTTCTGATTCGTCAAGTTCTGATAAGCCAAGTTCTGATAGTTCTGAAAATCTAAATTCTGAAGAATCCAACTCAGAGAGCATAGTTTCAGGGGGAACATCAGAAAATGAAGTTGAAGACATCATGGATCATGGGGGAGCATCCAGTTCTAGAGAAAACCTTCCATCTGCAAGGAAATGGACTAAATCACATACACCTGATTTGATAATTGGAAATCCTGATGCATGTGTCAGAATTAGAACGAGTACTTCAAACGAATGTCTTTACAATTCTTTTCTCTCTCAGACTGAGCCAAAGAAGGTGGAAGCTGCCAATTTCTTGGAGGCAGATTGGTTTCTTGGTTTAGCAAGAAACAAAAGTCAATTTCCACATCAACTGCAGAAGCAGAATATATTGCTGCAGGAAGCTGTTATGCACAGATTCTTTGGATGAAGAATCAGTTACTGGATTATGGGTTAACATATTTCAAAATCCCTATTTACTGTGATAATTAAAGTGCAATTGCTATGACAGGTAATCCAGTTCAACACTCTATGACAAAGCACATCAGCATCAGGTACCACTTCATTAGGGAACATGTGGATGAAGGTACAGTGGAATTACACTTTGTTCCAACAGATCAACAACTAGCAGATATCTTCACAAAACCATTGTGTGAAGCTACTTTTACAAGATTGGTAAATGAACTTGGAATGGTTTCAGGTTCTTTCTCTAAATCTGCTTAGTTTTGTTCTGATGCATCAGACTTTATGATCAGTATTTACAGAATTTAATCTCTTTGTGTATTCTGTGCTTAATTGAAAAATGTGTTTAAGTACTGACTGTTGTCTGATAAATGTTTCTAAACTCTGATAGTGATATGTCTGTTTAGGTAACTATTCAATCCTATGAGGATAACTGTGCTAGATGCTGACCTAGTAGTCTTCAATAAACAAGGGATCCCATGTAAGAAATAATTATTACTGTGGAAATCTACTGACACAAGAAAATTCTGATAATTGAGCTTAGTTGAGTTTACTTGGTCTATCTTATTACTAAGTCACAAACTAGAATATTGCTTCTCATCTGTTAAGTTCTGATGCTAGTAAATCTGTTGAATGTACTAAGTGCTGGTAAACCTCTCTTATCAAAAGAAAAAGAAAATAATCATGGATTAAAATCAGGTACTCCTTTGAGATCTAGAGTAAAAATGTGGAAGGGACGACCCAAGTGCATTGCTGGTATTAAGTAAATATGCATTAGAAAAGCAAAATATTTTCTTGGTGACTTTTCACACTCTATGATTACTGGAGAAATACTCTGATAATAGCATAAATTCTGATAAGCAGTCGTGACTCACTTACACTAAGAAGCCACTGTAAAATGGAATTTAAAAAGATGCACAAAATTAGCACAAAATAGTTGAGGTGGACTCAAGCATAAACTCATTCAACAGTAGGTTTCAGAATAATGACAGCTCTTTAGCAAAGTTTTAATTATGCCTTATTTCTAAGATGTACTGAAGTGAATCAGACTTTACTCCTTGTCTGATATTTAGCTTAATGCACACACTAACCACTCCATATGAATGATGAAAATCACTGTGGTGATCTATGTTATTTTAGATGAACAGTCATTGTGTCACATTGCACAAATTCTGAGGACAAGTTCTGATTGCATGTTCTGATGATTAAGTTCTGAAGAATATAAATCAGAATTTGTGTGCGGACTTACTAAGATAGGCATTCCTTTTTCGAGTTAAGAAATTACGTTCTGATGACTGTTAAGTTCTGATATAAGTCTAAGTTCTGATATTAAAGTCTGATTCTTTACTTGACTTATTTATGGATAAAATTTGACAACAGTCTCAGTTTAAACCAGAATATGTTGAAGTGGAAGATTAACAGCCACTATATTTAGGGTTAGTGGTAATCGTACATGAACAGTGAACTTTTACTTGCTTCTTGTGCGAATTAAACCATGTTTTCCCTTTCCAATGAATGTTTTTCTTTTTCCAAGTCTGGGGAGACGAGGTATAATTAATTCTACCTGTAAGCATTAAATTTCCTTGCGTCTCCTAGCATTCTCTTGCCTATATAAGCAACCACTTCACATCAGCCTTCCCATTAAATCTTTTATCACAAACTCACCTTCATAATCTTTATATCAAAAACACCATGGTCAATTACAACATGTTTTTGAACTACAAAACATTCAACATGGAGCTGAGCTGTGCCGATTGGCAGCAGGAATGGCACGTCACTGTCATTCCTGATGAGATATGGGACTCAGTTCCCCATGAGGTACTCACCCACCTCCTGTTCTTCTACATGGACTACCATCGCCATCTGGAGCGATTGGAGGAGGAAAGGCTGGAAGTTCTCCGCCAGCAAGAGCGAATCATTCGACTCGCTATTCTGTTTGTCGAGAGTAGGAAGAAGAATTGATTTATTTTCTTCTTCCTGTTTTTCTTCATCATCAGCCTTGCCCTGCTTCTTGAGCTAGGACAAAGGCTGTTGACGTTAGGTTTAGCAGCTTAGGGCAATCTTGTAAAAAGTTCTGATGTAATTTAAATTTCATGAATGTATTCTCTTGATAAATTAATGAAATTTGTTTTTGTTTCAAGATCTTGTCTCTGAGATATTTTGTAATGCATTGATAAATCCTGATACATATTCATATTCTGATGACCATATAAATTTTGTTTTAACTTAAGTTCTGATTTTACTTTATCAGTACTTGCTCATCTGATTTATTATGGTCATTTTCACTCGAATTTTTTTTCAGAATATTGATGTTGCAGTGAAAAATAATTAAATAAGTGGGAACAGTTTCAATTTTGAATTAAAACTGTTTCACCTTGATTAATGGAATAACTTGGTAAGTGGAACGGTTTTTCCTTGAAAAACTGCAAGTGGGTAAGTAATGATTACTGTTTTCTCGTGCCCATTAACTATTCGTTTTTACTGCATGTCTGACAGGTGTCCAACGGTTACATTTTTTTTTCAAAAGTATAAGTAAGACAGAGAGAGGATTTTTTAATCTTTTATTTTCTTTCACACTTTTTCTCTCTATTTGCTTTTACTCTCTTTCTTCTTCTAACGTTGGTTTTTCATATAGACATTCTATCAAACACCTAACAGGCACTTATACATCTCGATTAATTTCATGGCACCTAAGGATTTAATCATTGATGGATCTAAATTTGTTCCAAACAACTATGCTGCAATTCTTGATAATGCAGAAGCTCCGTCTGAATTGCATTTTATGCAAGATCTTCTTGCACACAGTGAAATCGGGTATGCATTGACCCAACCTTCAGTATTCTCAAGCCAACAAGTTCTGACACTTTGGAGGACTGGAAACTTTGATAATGGTGGTCAAAATGGTACTCCTAGTATTGTTTTCGAAGTGGGTGATTCTCCATATGCAGTCACTCCTGGTACAATACACAAGGCTCTACATCTCCCAGAAGGATGTACTTTTTCAATTCCAGAGGAATCAGCTCTTCCGGAGTTAATGGCCAGTTTGGGGTATGAACAGAGTTTGGCAAAGCTTGGGCAGTTGAAACGGGCTCATATCAGAAGGGAATGGAGTTTCTTCTTCGACTGCATCACTAAAGCTTTTGGGAACAAGTGTTCGAATTTTGATGCCATCCCCATTAAGAGTCAGCACATCGGGTATGCCATTATAAACCAAACTCATTTTGATTTTGCAACTGCTATAATAGGTTTTATTGGTAATAGGATGACAGAGGATAGGAATGTTGTCTACTTTTCTAGATTCTGTCAACTTATATTTACTTTTTGTACTGATGAACCTCGACTAACCAGTACCTTAACTCCACCTTTCAAAGTTGCAAAACGTTACTTTAATGACCTGGTAAATGCTGACACTAAGAAACCAGTGGTTAGACCTTTACAGATTCCTCAGTCTGTAAAACAGATCTTAGTAAATGCTGATCCTGATTTCTATAGATCTGTTTATCCTGATGTCCAACCAACAACCACCTCCCAAACACCACAACAACCATCAGAACATACCACTAATACTACTCAACCAACCCTCATGCAATATGTAATAGCCCCAATTTTTGGAATATTTGAAACCCTTATGAATAGTGTTTTGCTTATTATGCTGAATAAGAAAACTTTTCATGCCACACTATGTAGGGGTTCTTTTATTGATCTTCTGGGATATTATTAGTACTCTATGTGGTATATAAGTGTATGTAAAGATCGTCAGAATCCAAATCCGAACACTTTGATTTTTCCCGAAAATCCACCAGATACCGAAAGAATTGAGTATAAGGTAACAGGATAAAAAGGATTTAAATTCAAGGATTATAAGAGAGGATCATAAAAGGAATATAATGTATTGAGAAAGGTTAAGGAAACCCAAGTAATAAGATCCCGGGTATGATCCCTCAAACGATAAACGAAAACGAAAGTTAAGCGAATCGTATAACAGATTAGCGGTCATTAGCCAAGTAATTAGAAGCTAATCAAAGAGGTTAGTGGGGATGATGTCATCAAACCAATAAGAAGAGGACAAAGGTGGGAGGGTGACATCACTTGGTGACATAAGCATGACCAAAGCAAGTGTGTTGTTGGTTGAATTAGAACCACACAAAAGTTACCATGGTAAAAGGTAATAAAACAAAACAGAAAAAATCAAAATCAACCAACCAACAAATCATTTCACCAAAACACAAATTTATTTCACCATTCTTCATCTTTGCTCTCGGCTTTCAAGGAAAAAGCAAGGAAGAAAAATCCAAAGTCCAAGCTCCACTCAAGCATAAATTCCATGGTTTATTTTATGGATTCTACATTTCATAACTTAGCTTGGGTATGATTTTAAACTCTTGATTCAAATGGATTCATAGCTAATTAATTCACCAAAGATTAGGGTGAATAGTGTTTTCAAATTTTAACTTTGTGTTTCTTGATTTCATTTGCAAGATCAAGGTTATATAAGGATAGATCAAGGTTCTTTGAGGCTCCCTAGTAACTTTCCACCCTCCAAGAAAGGTATAAATCTTCACACCCTTTAGTAATAATTTTGAATGTTGAAGTTTGGAGATGGTTTGGATGGATGAGTAGTAATTTGAATGATAAGCATGATTCGAGCTTAATTGTTAAGTAGTTTAGTTGAATTTAAAGGAGTTATAATATATTATTGGATTGAGATCCTTGAGCTTATTATGACTGAAATCAGTAGCATTGATGTGTATCTTGAGTTGTTGTTGATTGTGAGTTGATTGTGAGATGATTTGGAGTGGTTTAAATTTGGGTAATCGCGTAAACATAGCCGTCGTAATGCCCGATTTACTTAAGACTGTTTTTGTTCTTAACATTAGGACCCGTGAACTCACTGCGAGGTTTTGACCATTGTCATGATTAGATAGTTCATGTTACGAGCTTCGTTTTGATATGTGGTTCGATTGATTCCGATGTACGGTTTAGGAGAAACGACCGTTTTAAGTAACGTCGTTTCGCGAACGAACCATTACCCCTCGCCTTACTTTGAAACATAGGTTAAAGACCTAAAAGGACTAATTGGAGTATAAAACATTTATGTAAAGTGTATTAGGCAGTTGGTAAGACACTCGCAAAAGAATCGCCTTAAAACTCTTAATGGTTAATTTATTAAAAATGGTGGAGCCGAGGGTACTCGAGCGACTTAAGAGAATCAGTAAGCGCAAAGCGAGCATTAGAGTCTAAATTGGTTAAAGTATAGATTTATAAGTGACTTTGGTTTAATTCCAAATTATATGTTGTTTATAGGTTACCAGACTCGTCCCAAGCCATTTATAACCCCTAGTCGCTCAAGCAAGTTTTCTACCCGTTATACTGTCGTTGTGATGTATACATTTGTATATGCATTATCTTGTGATAGATGCATAATGGTTAATTAGCAAATTCTTGCGATATATTGTGGCATGTGATATGGTATATATGTATGCCTGTTTCGTATTCTTGATACATATATCTGTTGATTCAGTTGATAATACCTATGCTAGAGATAAATGGTATTTGCATATACCCTCAGTATAGGGGACCCAAAGGTGAATATTTTTCTAAAACCGGAAGTCGAGGCTCCCGAGTATAATATATATATTTATATATATATATGAATAGTTTTCAAAACTATGAATCGAATAAGATTTATTCGATAACTTTATTTTATTAATGAATATTATTTTGAATATTCATTCGAGGGCTTATGATCCCGTTTATTATATTATTGAATATTATTTTGAATATTCATTCGAGGACATATGACTCCGCTTAATTTATTAATGAATATTATTTTGAATATTCATTCGAGGACTTATGACTCCGATTATTTACTAATTATTATTCTTAATTTTATTAAAGAATAATGAGTCGATAATCAAACTCACTTTTGATTATTCAAATAAAGATAGTACTTTCGTATAAGTATATCTTTGGTTATTTAATATTCATTGCAAGTATACGTTTTAAAACTTCTACTTCAATATTTTTATAAAGATTATTCTTTATGGAAATATTATTTAAATAATAATATTCAGATATTTTCTAATATATTGGGACTGATATATTTCATTAAATCAGCATTACTCCAAACACTCTTTAAAGTGTTTTCGAGTCTTCAAAATGATTTTTAAAGGTTAGGGCGGATCCCAAAACTCATTTTTATATTTAAGATCTTCCTTTTAAAGAGGATTTAAATATTCGCTCAAAACCTGAGGGATCCGACTCTGTGGTATAGTTTATATTCGCAACGAGGTTGCTATTTGATAAAAGAGTTTTTGATTACTTACCCAATACTCGGGAAGTAAAATTCTTGGAACAAGTTAATCCATTAACAGGCATCGCCTGGGAAATATCGGTGAGTTTTCCTTTCCAACTAGATACGACTTCTTGGTGGAGCCGTATCAACAAGTTTCTACTTGGGGAAAGGGGGGACGAGCTTTACATTTCAGAGTCATGGATTTCATCTGAACTAGGAGTGGCGTAAGTGGTCGAGTAGCGCCGGCCCAGGCTTATTATATTGGCCCAAATGGCCCGAAAGTTCCGCTAAGACGGTCCATTCCTTAGGAGTCCAGTGTTCGGTTGACAAGTAAATCCGACAGGTTCTCCTTTACATGTAGAAAATGGTGGGGTTGTACTACTACGACTGATCATCGTTAGTGGTCTTCCTGGCGCGGCAAACTCCCGTAATGAGTTCATCATCCAATTGGATATTTCTGCAACACTACCCAGAGCACTTCGATAGAAAGCTACGGTTGAGCGATTGTTGAGTGTTGGCAGGGTCAAGTTTTCAAAATGATGTTTGCATCAAATGAAGTATCTCGTAACTTCATTTTATTTTGATGATATTTTAAGGATTGATTCTATACAAGTTTTGTCTTGTAGCTTAATCTATGGGATGAACTATTTATACATTGAACGGTGGTAGTTCAAGTAGTATTCGGAAAAGATATAAGTATATTGGAGTATCTTGTAACTTCATCTTTTAAACTTATATCTAGTTAATGATTGTCTTATGAATGACAACGGTTTCAGAAAAACGTTGAGACAAGGTTAGATATATGAGATCACCTTGCAACGATATTTTTATACAGTTATAAACTAGAACTCGGTGGATATTATACATGTCAGAGGATTTCAAATATTGTGAAAAGTATATATATATATATATACTGAATATTTTGTGACTTGGTCGCGTTAAGATATCAGCTTGGTTCATTTCTTTTGACCAAGACTTTCATGAGCACTATGAGAATGCTCATATATTGTTAATCATTATACATATTATTTTGGTGGGCTTGTTGCTCACCCTTGCTTTCTTCTTTCGTCACACAACAATAGATAGAAAAGATGAACAAGACCAAGCTTCCAATTCGCAAGCGGTTAGAAAATGTTCTGCAGTTTTCTGGAAGCGTTGATGCCGCCGTAGCTGAGGTAGGAGCTACCAATAGGCTAGGTTTTCAACTATTGATGAACCAGACTTATGTATAATATGAATTGTAATAATGGCAAAGAAATGTAAATTTATTCAGAACCTTCTTGAGGGGTAATGGCTTATTATGTGGAATAAAATGACTTGTGTTTTTTTGGTATTCATCTCTACGACTATAACTTGTGGCGTGTGTGTATATTGTGGGTCACAGTACGGAGTAGTTGATTGTTTATTTAGATTGAGTGTTATTAAGGGAAATGGAAGTCATGACAACCCGAATCCCCGACCCCGGATTTGGGGGTGTTACAGAAGTGGTATCAGAGCCAAGCGTTATAAACCTCAGAGATGATGTGACGTTAAGATAATAAGTTCACAAAGATAATAAGAACTCTTGCAAAGTTCATAGTCGGGCTACCTAACGTAGTACTGACAGTTAAAACCGTTACAGGAACCCTAATAAATATCGTGATAGTAACATAGTTCGTTCTCGTATAGGGCAGCGGGGCACCGAACCCTGAGGTTCAGGAGCATCAGCATGAGGATATTTTATTACATGTTGGAGATCAAATTGTGAATCCGATAGAGTACCCTAACGAGGGACCAGATGAGATTCATATTGAGAATGTTACGGTTGAGGATGTTATCCCAGAAGGGATTGTTGCTGAGAAGGATCTCGTGGAGGATCCTGGCGAGAATGAAGAGAGGACCGCTGAGGAATTGATGACCGTAGTCAGGGCGACTACCAGAGCAAGAATGGCCGCGAGGGTGGCACTAGAGGATGAAGAGTTACCAAGGGCACAAAGGTTAATGAGGGCAGGAGGAGTGGGGCCTTCCATGACACCAATTACACCAGTATCAGACCCTCTTTCAGAGGTTCCGGAAGACATCAATGAGGTTCCACCAATTCCTGTTCCCTCCCTTGTTCAGAGCCCAGCACCTACTGAGGAAATGCCACCTTTATCTCCTGCACCATTGTCACCTAATACCGTGCTTGGTTATCCATTTGGATCTCCTGGGTCTGCACCACCTGCACCCCATGGACTGCTAGATGCTACCACTCAGGCTTCTCTTATCGCCGATTATTACATGACTTTGGGTGGCCTGTCTGAGGCCCGTAATGTTAGGAGTGATCTGTTGCGTCGACTTACTGCACCGAGGATTGAGGGCGGAGTACTTCCGGCAGGATTAGCGTATAGCATGGAAAGGATTGAGGCTACCACCCGTGTTACAGCTAGAGGCCATCTTGAGGGTCAGATTGATCCAGCTCTACTTACAACTATCTTAGACCTCATCACCTCTGTGATGGAGCAGGTTAGGGATGTCGTGCGTGCCCGCATTTCTTGATCCATGGTAGTGTGCAGGGCCAGAGCGATCAGACAAGGGTTTCATGTAGCACCGCTTCTGGAGGATTAGCCTAAGTTATGAATGATTAGTTTTAATGACGAGATGATTATCTATGGTAGTACTTTTGGGATAGAAGCGATCAGATCAAATGATGTAATTCTCTTTAATGTGTTCAGTAGTTGTACCCTCGAACAAATGGTTATGTATATATTCGTTAATTTCAGTTCAGATCAGTTTGTTTGTGATAAGTTCATATTGTTAATTGCACTATTAACACTTAAGAGAGTGTCATGAAGTTTATAGAACTTGAGAATTCATAATTTGCAATCATGCAAGGACAGAACGAGCGAAAAACTTAAGCAAAGTAAGTAAGACAAATATCCAGAGATTCCCAAATTTTTTTTCGAGCATTATTCCCCCATGAGGAATAAGATTAGGGGCAAACCTTGAATGTGATAATTAGGGAGGTCGTAATTAAGATATAAGGAACCCAGAATATAATGAAGTGGAAAATGAGGATTCTAAATTAAAAGATGACCCCAATTATGGGGAGTAGGAAGAAATATTTTGACTGAGAAAGCAGAAGTCGAGCAAGATAGGAAGAACCAGGATGGTACCCCTATTGGGCAATCCATGGACCTGCCTAAAACAAAACTTATACTTTTACCTCTAACCACCACCTTGAGGAAACAATGCGGTAAGAAATTCTTTCATGACCTTAAGTCGCTAAGCTCTCAGAGTTCCAAGGAACAGGTTGACCCAGTCGAGGCAAGAGCCTGGCTAAAGGAAATATATGAATCATTTGAGATTATAAATGATTGAAGAATCACAAAAGACTATTTTTGTCACTTACCCTCCTAAGAGAGAGACCACCCACTGGTGAAAGACCAAGGAAGGCACGGAGCAAGAGATTATAATAAACTGATTTAAGTTCAGTCCAGGAAAGTACTTCCCAAAGTTATGAAGAGAGTGTAAAAGCTTTAGAGCCAGAACAAAGGCGGACGAGTATGATGAAATATGAAGCTAAGTTATAAAAGTTGTCAAGATTGGTTCTGATGACAAGAATCCCAGAATGATGTGATGTTTGAAGTCAATGATTAGTGGGTTCATGAAATAATGATAAGAGAAAGGAAAATAAAAAGGAATTGAAGTGGAAAGGAATATAAAGGCAATAGAGTTTGAG
The DNA here is from genome assembly GCF_009905375.1 of Apium graveolens. Taxonomy (NCBI): domain Eukaryota; kingdom Viridiplantae; phylum Streptophyta; class Magnoliopsida; order Apiales; family Apiaceae; genus Apium; species Apium graveolens. The sequence continues at coordinate 169,600,206 of NC_133656.1, forward strand.
GAATGATAAGGGAGTTGGGTATGAGGAAACCCTAAAGACTCGTAGCAATAGAAATAGAAAAGTATGTAATCGTCAGGATGAGGGTGATTCACCATGAGTTATAATTGATGGTTGAAGGCATAAGAGATACATATATTTTATTCCCTGTAAGTTGGGAGGATTCAAGTAAACCTTGAGATAGTTCGAAGGATAAATAATGAGACGCAGATAGACTGAGGAGACAAGGAAATAAGAAATTAGGAAAATTGGATGAAGGAGGTGACCTTCAAGAATGTGAAGTGTAAGACCGGTGGCTTGATACCCAGGAAGGGAGACACCAGGTATGAGAGATATCCCAACATTGAGATGACTGTTGAGATAAACAATAAAAGTAAATACGGAATTATTAAGAAGAAGTTCACGTTGAACACGACCAATATCTTCCAGAACATCATTGTTATCGTTACCAAATTAGGCAAGAAAAGCGGATAACCGTTGTTATCTTTTGGAGGCCATATTGATTGACCTAATTTTGAATACAGATGTTATTATGAAATTAGGCATATACTATCGAGGTGGGAAGGATTGAATAAGACACCCTTATCAGGGATATATGACTTGATTTATCCATGGAAGGATGCATGTACCTTTTAAAGGTGGAATTAAGGATAGAACATCGGTAACTTAAAATGAATCCTAGGGGAATGCATAAAGGTTGGCATTTCACCCTTAATAGGGATAGTATGAGTTTTGACAGTATGAATTGGAAAGGATTAAGGTAATAACAACCTGTAAGAATCAGTGGAGAAATTTTTCAGAAGTATATAGACAATGATTCTGGTATTAATAAATGGTATCTTGATATGCCTTTTATCTAGGGAATACAGGAGGAACGATTCAAGGATAATCTTAGAGGTTTTACAAGGAGAAAGGTAATATTCAAAATTCTCAAGAGTAAAAATGTTTATAAAGGAAATATGACGTAATTATAATGATGCCAAGTGGGGCACGTGTTAAACCACGAGAAAGTATGGATCGAACCAGTAAAGGTCGAAATTGTCAGGGCAATTAGGGCCTAAGATAAAAGATGTTCTAAGTATGATTGAGAGTCAGTCGTGACAGTGATTAACCTCTAAAGACTGAGGCAATAACTTATGGAAAAATGGTGATATTTTTTTTTACTTATCAGATTTTAAGGAAAACATCTTCACATAAGTAGTGATTGAAATGAGGTAGAAAATTTAGTTGGAGGTGGTTAAAAGGACATTGATTGTAAGGAAATTTTACTATCAGGAAAGGCCAAAGAGGTGGCCGACACTTTAAGTGTAAGAGAGCAATTATAGGCGCTCGTGCCAGAGGAATACAGTGATAATGGTTGAAGCCGTAAAGGTTGTATTATGGGTTGGAAGATTGACATTCCTTCTGATGACTGTGCAATACCCAACTGTAATAGTAGTTTGGTAAAGGTTTAATTCGTATAATCGCCATGAGCGGGCTATCTATCTTAGAAGGTACTATCTTGAGATAAGCCAGGACCATATTACGAAATGACTAAACGAACCTTTGAGATGCATGTCTCCCAATAAAGACATACGATTAAGAATGGTATTAACCTGCTATCGTTGCCTTCATTGAAACTCTTCTGCAATTTTATCTGCTTCATGTCATATGTACGTCAAGTTCAGGAGTGTTCTTCATGAATCATGAACGGTGATCATGTTACCTCCTTAGAAGAATTCGATACGAGATGTATGGACTCCGTATGGTTAGCTATTAAGACTTCATGGAAAATGATTGACTACAATAGGTCAACGGTGGACCCTAGTAGTGTAGGAATGATTATGCGGGTAATGAGCCGATTAATTACAACCGTGAGAGTTGTATTGGAATGGATGTTGAGACTAAGTACCACTAATCGGGTTGTGGTGATGTATAAGTTATCATTGATAAACTAATTAAGTAGATTATGTACTTATTAAATACTTATTCCTTCTTATCAATAGAGAGTCGTATTACTATACGAGGAAGGTTGCGGTGCAAGCATAGAATTCTAGTAACGATGATGTATAAAATGAGATTCCAGATTCGATTTTCGATGTCGAGGGAGTTTCAAAGGTGATTGAGTATAAGCTCGAGGAAGAGCATGGGTCCATAGAATGATGGACGGAATAGCAAAAATATTTAAGCATGCGAAATGCGATGCGATAATACTTGATGTTGATATATATACATATATATTTTGTTCTCCTATGATAAACCTCTATAGTTCAGAGGTAGATTCCAAGCCAGATATTTTGTGGCAGTATATTTTTTTATATATACAATTCTCTTCAATTCGTTCTTTTCTCTCATTTTCATTTCATGTAAGCTGAGAAGAACAACCCTTCCAGAAGGGGAGGTATTGCCGAATGACTATCTATCTGTGTGATAGAAGCCTAGTAGGATACCACATGTTGTTTAATTGCTTGTCAAGTACTAAAGGCTGGCCACCTTCTGTACTAACTATGCAATAGAACAAGTGTTCATGATCATAGTGATCTCTCAATAAATTCTTTTACTTCTATATGATGGATCAAGCTTTCGAAGATAGAAGCAGCTAGGAAGGAGTAGTAAAGTTATGGTGGTATTCGAAATGGAAACACATTCGTGATACTAAGGTTGATGTGGTTATTAAAAGGTTATAGAACGCTAACGAGCAAAAGTATAACCAGTATAATATTAGGAACAGAAGGTAGTAGCGATTACGAACTGGAAAAGAATGGGTATTGAGAAGCAAAAGCTCTAATGCTAAAAGCTATAATGAGAGTCTGTGCAATAGACTTGAAAGAATTTGGAATGATCACTTAACGCAGATTGAGTTTTCTCACGACAATAGATCATATGTCATTATCAAGATTCCGCCTTATGAGATCCTTGAGGGAAGACAATGTCGATCTCCCTTATGTTAGGATGAAGTTGTAGAGCGCAAGATGCTCGGACCAGCAGTGGTCCAAAGGACCAGGGATATAATAGATCTAATCAACAAGACGGCTGGTAGTAGCCCAAGATGGACATAAGAAGTATGCTGATTTGACAAATGAAAGGACAAAGAGTATGAAGGAGGGAACCTTGTATTGTTAAAAGTATTCCTTTAAAAAGGAATTGATGAGGGTTGGAAAGAAAAAAAAGTTTAAGTCCACGAATTGTTGGACCCTTGGATATATTAAGACGTATTGGGAAGATAGCATATGAGCTAGCCCTACCCCCGAACATGTAGCAAGTTCATAACGTGTTCCACGTATCAATGTTAAGGAAGTGTAATTCGGATGCCAGACAAATAGGGGCATATGAGCGCATAGACATGCAACCAGACGTAACCTATATGGAGCAACCAGGAAGGGTTATAGATTGAAAAGGAACAAGTGGTTAGGAGAAGGGTTATCAAACTAGTCAGAGTTTGATGGTAGAACCACAATGTGGAAAAATTACGTAAGAGTTAGAAAGTGCAATGCTAAGAAAGTATCCCTACTCATTTTCTACCTGATTCCGGGATGGAATCCTTTTAAGGAGGGGAGACTGTAATAGCCCCAATTTTTGGAATTTTTGAAACCCTTATGAATAGTGTTTTGCTGATTATGCTGAATAAGAAAACTTTTCATGCCACACTATGTAGGGGTTCTTTTATTGATCTTCTGGGATATTATTAGTACTCTATGTGGTATATAAGTGTATGTAAAGATCGTCAGAATCCAAATCCAAACACTTTGATTTTTCCCGAAAATCCACCAGATATCGAAAGAATTGAGTATAAGGTAACAGGATAAGAAGGATTTAAATTCAAGGATTATAAGAGAGGATCATAAAAGGAATATAATGTATTGAGAAAGGTTAAGGAAACCCAAGTAATAAGATCCCGGGTATGATCCCTCAAACGATAAACGAAAACGAAAGTTAAGCGAACCATATAACAGATCAGCGGTCATTAGCCAAGTAATTAGAAGCTAATCAAAGAGGTTAGTGGGGATGATGTCATCAAACCAATAAGAAGAGGACAAAGGTGGGAGGGTGACATCACTTGGTGACATAAGCATGACCAAAGCAAGTGTGTTGTTGGTTGAATTAGAACCACACAAAAGTTACCATGGTAAAAGGTAATAAAACAAAACAGAACAAATCAAAATCAACCAACCAACAAATCATTTCACCAAAACACAAATTTATTTCACCATTCTTCATCTTTGCTCTCGGCTTTCAAGGAAAAAGCAAGGAAGAAAAATCCAAAGTCCAAGCTCCACTCAAGCATAAATTCCATGGTTTGTTTTATGGATTCTACATTTCATAACTTAGCTTGGGTATGATTTTAAGCTCTTGATTCAAATGGATTCATAGCTAATTAATTCACCAAAGATTAGGGTGAATAGTGTTTTCAAATTTTAACTTTGTGTTTCTTGATTTCATTTGCAAGATCAAGGTTATATAAGGATAGATCAAGGTTCTTTGAGGCTCCCTAGTAACTTTCCACCCTCCAAGAAAGGTATAAATCTTCACACCCTTTAGTAATAAGTTTGAATGTTGAAGTTTGGAGATGGTTTGGATGGATGAGTAGTAATTTGAATGATAAGCATGATTCGAGCTTAATTGTTAAGTAGTTTAGTTGAATTTAGAGGTGTTATTATATATGATTGGATTGAGATCCTTGAGCTTATTATGACTGAAATCAGTAGCATTGATGTGTATCTTGAGTTGTTGTTGATTGTGAGTTGATTGTGAGATGATTTGGAGTGGTTTAAATTTGGGTAATCGCGTAAACATAGCCGTCGTAATGCCCGATTTACTTAAGACTGTTTTTGTTCTTAATATTAGGACCCGTGAACTCACTGCTAGGTTTTGACCATTGCCATTATTAGATAGTTCATGTTACGAGCTTCGTTTTGATATGTGGTTCGTTTGATTCCGATGTACGGTTTAGGAGAAACGACCGTTTTAAGTAACGTCATTTCGCGAACGAACCATTACCCCTCGCCTTACTTTGAAACATAGGTTAAAGACCTAAAAGGACTAATTGGAGTATGAAACATTTATGTAAAGTGTATTAGGCAGTTGGTAAGACACTCGCAAAAGAATCTCCTTAAAACTCTTAATGGTTAATTTATTAAAAATGGTGGAGCCGAGGGTACTCGAGCGACTTAAGAGAATCAGTAAGCGCAAAGCGAGCATTAGAGTCTAAATTGGTTAAAGTATAGATTTATAAGTGACTTTGGTTTAATTCCAAATTATATGTTGTTTATAGGTTACCAGACTCGTCCCAAGCCATTTATAACCCCCAGTCGCTCAGGCAAGTTTTCTACCCGTTATACTGTTGTTGTGATGTATACATTTGTATATGCATTATCTTGTGATAGATGCATAATGGTTAATTAGCAAATTCTTGCGATATATTGTAGCATGTGATATGGTATATATGCATGCCTGTTTCGTATTCTTGATATATATATCTGTTGATTCAGTTGATAATATCTATGCTAGAGATAAGCGGTATTTGCATATACCCTTAGTATAGGGGACCCAAAGGTGAATATTTTTCTAAAACCGGAAGTCGAGGCTCCCGAGTATAATATATATATATATATATATTTATATATATATATATATGAATAGTTTTCAAAACTATGAATCGAATAAGGTTTATTCGATAACTTTATTTTATTAATGAATATTATTTTGAATATTCATTCGAGGGCTTATGATCCCGTTTATTTTATTATTGAATATTATTTTGAATATTCATTCGAGGACATATGATTCCGCTTAATTTATTAATGAATATTATTTTGAATATTCATTCGAGGACTTATGACTCCGATTATTTACTAATTATTATTCTTAATTTTATTAAAGAATAATGAGTCGATAATCAAACTCACTTTTGATTATTCAAATAAAGATAGTACTTTCGTATAAGTATATCTTTGATTATTTAATATTCATTGCAAGTATAAGTTTTAAAACTTCTACTTCAATTATTTTTATAAATATTATTCTTTATGGGAATATTATTTAAATAATAATATTCAGATATTTTCTAATATATTGGGACTAATTTATTTTATTAAATCAGCATTACTCCAAACACTCTTTAAAGTGTTTTCGAGTCTTCAAAATGATTTTTAAAGGTTAGGGCGGATCCCAAAACTCATTTTTATATTTAAGATCTTCCTTTTAAAGGGGATTTAAATATTCGCTCAAAACCTGAGGGATCCGGCTCTGTGGTGTAGTTTATATTCGCAACGAGGTTGCTATTTTGATAAAAGAGTTTTTGATTACTTACCCAATACTCGGGAAGTAAAATTCTTGGAACAAGTTAATCTATTAACAGGCATCGCCTGGGAAATATCGGTGAGTTTTCCTTTCCAACTAGATACGACTTCTTGGTGGAGCCGTATCAACAAGTTTCTACTTGGGGAAATGGGGGACGAGCTTTACGTTTCAGAGTCATGGATTTCATCTGAACTAGGAGTGGCGTAAGTGGTCGAGTAGCTCCGGCCCAGCCTTATTATATTGGCCCAAATGGCCCAGAAGTTCCGCTAAGACGGTCCATTTCTTAGGAGTCCAGTGTTCGGTTGACAAGTAAATCCGACAGGTTCTCCTCTACATGTAGAAAATGGTGGGGTTGTACTACTATGACTGATCATCGTAAGTGGTCTTCCTGGCGCGGTAAACTCCCGTAATGAGTTCATCATCCAATTGGATATTTCTGCAACACTACCCAGAGCACTTCGATAGAAAGGCTACTGTTGGGCGATTGTTGAGTGTTGGCAGGGTCAAGTTTTCAAAATGATGTTTGCATCAAATGAAGTATCACGTAACTTCATTTTATTTTGATGATATTTTAAGGATTGATTCTATACAAGTTTTGTCTTGTAGCTTAATCTATGGGATGAACTATTTATACATTGAACGGTGGTAGTTCAAGTAGTATTCAGAAAAGATATAAGTATATTGGAGTATCTTGTAACTTCATCTTTTAAACTTATATCTAGTTAATGATTGTCTTATGAATGACAACGGTTTCAGAAAAATGTTGAGACAAGGTTAGATATATGAGATCACCTTGCAACGATATTTTTATACAGTTATAAACTGGAACTCGGTGGATATTATACATGTCAGAGGATTTCAAATATTGTGAAAAGTATATATATATATACTGAATATTTTGCGACTTGGTCGCGTTAAGATATCAGCTTGGTTCATTTCTTTTGACCAAGACTTTCATGAGTACTATAAGAATGCTCATATATTGTTAATCATTATACATATTATTTTGGTGGGCTTGTTGCTCACCCTTGCTTTCTTCTTTCGTCACACAACAAAAGATAGAAAAGATGAACAAGACCAAGCTTCCAATTCGCAAGCGGTTAGAAAATGTTCTGCAGTTTTCTGGAAGCGTTGATGCCGCCGTAGCTGAGGTAGGAGCTACCAATAGGCTAGGTTTTCAACTATTGATGAACCAGACTTATGTATAATATGAATTTTAATAATGGCAAAGAAATGTAAATTTATTCAGAACCTTCTTGAGGGGTAATGGCTTATTATGTGGAATAAAATGACTTGTGTTTTTTTGGTATTCATATCTGCGATTATAACTTGTGGCGTGTGTGTATATTGTGGGGTCACAGTACAGAGTAGTTGATTGTTTATTTAGATTGGGTGTTATTAAGGGAAATGGAACTCGTGACAACCCGAATCCCCGACCCCGGATTTGGGGGTGTTATATAATATATCAAATCCTATCTCTCCACTTCACAGACAGTTCAAACCTCATTCTCAGCACTTACTGTGAAGCCTTCATCTTCCAAGCCTAAGAGGACAAAGACTATTCCTCACACACCTCAAAAGAGAAGGAGGATTGCTTTGAGAGATGAGTCAGACAGTAAGGAACAGGTTTCTACATCAGAACCTGTTGTCAAAGAAGCTGAGAATGTGACTTCTCAGAAGGATTCTGGAATTAGGGGATCTAGGCTTCTCAAGAGGCTTAGAAGAATGACTGTTCCTGACACTCCCAAGGAATCCATATCTACAAAGAGATACAAGAAACAGAGGGCAAAAAGGCCAGTTTCAGATGATAAAGAAGCAGCAGCTACGGAAGGAGATCAGGAATCTCTGATCTCACAAGAAAAGGAATCTGCTAAAGTCACCACTTCTCCATCAACTCCATCTCAGGACGCTGTTCCTGAACAGGCCAACACACCATCCGTGTCTCCTGTTCGAACGTCTGTATCTCCTGTTAATACAGGCACAAGTGTTGATATTGATATCCAGACCTTGGTTGTGCCTGAAGTAATTCTTTTAGAAGCTCCAACATCAACTAATCCATCAACAACACCTGTTACTGATGCTGCTCAAAATTAAGACTTCTCTTCTACACCTTCTCTGCATCTAGATGCTGATGATCAGAATATAGGTGAGCATCAGGATATGGCTGTTGATCAGAACTTAGAACCAGATCAGCAATTAGAGGATGCTGAAGCATCCATTGCTACTCACATTATTGTTTTATCAGAAGATACTGATTCTGTAAGTTCTAATGCTGCAAATGCTGGAGATACTGGTGATGCTGCTCTAAATACAGATGCTGATGAAGCAGGTCCTTCAGGACATGCTCCTCAACAAACTATTCTTAAATCTGACCTTGTTAAGAAGTTTGTTACCAGAGACGCACCAGTGCCTTGGAGTGAAACTCCTGCAGGACATGAGTGGACTAAGGAATGGAACTCAGTTTCCTGTGTTCCATCTGCAAAGCATCTGGCTGAGCACTTGACTAAAGCTGATGAGATGTTAATTACTGATGATTTCAAAACCCAGCTTAGAGTCACTGCATTGAGTACTAAACATCTACAAGGTCTCCATTCAACTACTCATGCAGAGCTACACAAGATTCAGGAAGAATTCATCAAACAGGACCAAATTCAGAAAATTGACAAGAAAAAGTTCTTCCAACCTACCTTTGACAGGATTGCTTATATTGAGAAGACTCAAGAGAAACAACAAGCTCAGATTGATGATATTCTGCAAAATCAAGCTTCTCAGCAATCTCAACTTACTGAAATCCAAGCCTCAGTGGAATTGCTTGTCTCTCTTGTACTACCTGCTGATGCCAAAAAGGGGGAGAAAGTAATTAAGTCCAAATGCAAGACTGACAAGACACTGAAAGGGAAGGATGATGAAAAGGATGATCAAGGAAACTCTGGAATGGGTAGAGGTCATAGTCAAGGTAGAGGTTTATCATCAAGAAAAGCTTAAATCACAAGTCATAGGACAAATTCTGATACTGGAAAAAGAATTAGTTATGCTACTGGTAAAAGGATAAGTTCTGATGAACTTTTAGATCTTGATGAAGAAATGTCAAGACAGTTATTTCTTCAGGAAAATCCAGGAATGGACTTGGAGAGTTTAATGGAAGAAGAAGCCAGACTTAAATCAGAGAAAGTCACATCTAAATCTGAAGCTTCTGGTGAAAAGACACTTCCAAAACTCAAAGGCATTGTGATAAAAGAAAGGACAAATACTGAAGCAACATTGGCTAAATCATAACCGCAGATAGATCCAAGATCCAAGGGTAAAGAAAAGGTTGGTGAACCTATCAAAGTTTATGTGCCTCCTGAGAATGAAGAAATCACTGATGAAAAGGATGATCTTGCTCTGACTTCAAGAAAAGTTCTTAAAACAACCTCTGACATGGCTCAAGTTGTTCAGAGTCAAGAGACAGTAAGTTCTGATATTCCAAAGAAGCAAGTAACCTCTGACATAGCTCAAGTTAACTTGATATCAGAAGTTAGACCAAAGACACTCCTACCAGGATTCACTAAAGCAAAATAGACTCAGCCTTTGAAGACTGCTGTAAGTGGTTTTGAAGCAAGAGTAGTTACTGGAAAGGAAGCAAGAGATAAAACTGGATTGGGAAGTGCTGATGAAAGAAGAATACAGAACACTACTAATGATCCAACTTCCTTGAGTGAACCAGGTATTGGAGCAACTCCTGAGAGATTGAATCAACTGGAATCTGTACAAATGGTTTACCATACCTACTTGAAAGAACCATCTTGTTGTACTTCATGACAGATGTAGGGTTTATCATATAAGGCAAAATGCCATTCCATTGAAGTATTTTGAAGAATTGGAGCATGTACTATTCTTACTTCAAGTGGATGACAGATTGACAGGAAGTGCTGCAAACTATTTGAAGGATCAGATTCAAAGACAGAAAAGGCTTTATTCTGTTAAGTCTGACAGCACATATGTTCCAAAGTACAGAGATCACAAGGGTGATATAGTTGAAATGAAGCCCAATACTGCTAAGATTATAACTACCTTTCTGGGTTACAGGGCTGTGGAATTCAATCTTGAGTCTGATAAAGCTTATTTGATCAGACTGGATCAGGATATAAGAAAAGCAAAGATTAATGATCTCAGGGCTGCAATCTTTTAAATTGGTGAAGATAATGCAGAGCTTAAAGATGCTAAAAGGAAGATGATTGATGAACTTAGATATGCTGAGAGATGTTTGTTGAAGAACTATCTCAGAACAACTCCTGACATCAGAGAGATTAGAAGATGAAGCCAAGTCAAGATCTACAACTGATTGAATTCTGATATTTGTACAGACTGAAGCTGTTATCAGAAGTTAAATATTGGTAAAGCTTTAAGGACTATAAGTTGTAGTTATCTAGTCTAATTCTCATGCATTTGTACTTAATGTTTTTGACATCATCAAATATCTGTTAAACTTGTATATTATGCTAATTTACAAGTTGGGGGAGATTGTTAGATATATTTGATAATGTCATGGTTAATATGATTTATGTTTAGTTTTTAGATCTTACTTAAACAGGATAAATCAATACTTACTGGAAGTCAGGACTTAAGGATATCAGTACTTATATTATCAGGAGATAATCATCAGAAGATGGATATCAGAACTTAAGTGCTGAAGGATGTTCAGATAAGGACAGTAGCTGATTAAAGGAAAGAAGATCGAGATAAACATAAGAAGAGATATGCATGAAGAAGGAATTCTATGAAGAATAGAATACTTGAAAGAAAAGATATCTGATTGATATATTTTAGGAAGCAGAATTATATTCCATATCAATTAGCGATTATCTTGTAACTGTGTAGTATATAAACACATACATAGGGTTTACACTATAAGTGTTATTATATTCGAGAAGATTATTCAATATAACCCTAGCAGCTCTCGTGATATTTGTTCATCACTGAGAGGTAACAGTTCCATACTGTAACAGAGTTTATTGTTTCAAAAAAGTTTGTTTTCTATTACTTGAGATATTAAAGTTCGATTTGATTGTACTTTACACTGTATTCACCCTCTCTACAGTGTGTGTGACCTAACAAGTGGTATCTGAGCCGATCTGTTAACGCACATACAGTTAAAGATCCAAACACAATCATGTCTGACACATAAACTCCAACTAAGCCTACCAAAACTGAAGAACCACCAAAGACACAAATTCAAAGTCGGTATGAGACCATCAGAGTTCCCATACTGAGACCATCTGAATATCCCATATGGAAGGTGAGGATGACCATGTTCCTAGAAGCAACAAATCCAGAATATCTTGATAGAATCAAGGAAGGGCCTCACAAACCAACCAAGCTCGCAGTTGCAGTTGCAGGTGAAGCAGTAAAGACCATACCAAAGGAGAAGAGTGATTACATTGCTGAAGACATCGCATCAATTGCTAAGGATGCTAAGGTACGACACTTACTGCATAGTGCCATTGATAATGTAATGTCAAACAGGGTAATTAACTGCAAGACTGCTAAGGAGATATGGGATGCTCTGGAAATAAGGTGTCAGGGAACTGATACAATTAAGAAGAACAGGAAGACAATACTCACTCAAGAGTATGAACACTTTGACTCAAAGGCTAATGAGTCATTGACTGATTTATATGATAGATTTGTCAAACTCTTGCATGATTTGTCATTGGTTGATAAGGAGTACGCTCTTGAAGATACAAACCTTAAATTCCTGTTAGCTCTTCCTGAATGTTGGGATTTGAAGGCAACAACAATAAGAGACAACTACAATCTTGATGAAACAACTCTTGATGAAATTTATGGAATGCTCAAGACTCATGAACTTGAGATGGAACAAAGAAGCAAGAGGAAATGAGGAAAGTCAAGGACAGTTGCTCTTAAGGCTGAAGAAGAATCCCCCAAGGCAACTACCTCAAGGAAAGACAAGGGTAAAGCTCTTTTCACAAAGTCTGATACTGAGTCATCAAGTTCTGAAAGTGATGATGACTCAGATTCTGAAAGCTTGCCTGAGACTGATGCTGATGAGGAGATGATGAAGCTGTGTGCTCTTATGATTAAATCTCAATATTTTATTTTAGTTTTCTTTCTCTCACTTTTAACCAATTAAAAGTCTCTTAACTCATATTTTAACATATCTCTTTTACATTTTTAGTAGTCAATATTTTAATAATTTTTACAACAAAACTTAGTATATATATTTTTTAATTAAATACTTTTTAAAAAAATACAGTAAATATTTTTTTTCTCCGCTAACACAAAAAATTCGTCCATAACTTAAATAATTTTAACTATATTATGAAAAATGCCAAAGTCTTACTTAAAAAAATGCTAAAGTCTTAACTTTTAAAGTTGTAAAAATTTACGTATTATATTCAAAAATGATGTAATATATTATAATTATAAAATTAGTAATCACTATTTTTTTCTTCGCTAACACAACATTCCGTCCACAACTCAATAAACAAATAATTAAATTCAAATAATTATGTTTTTAAATTTATTATAATAATTATGTAAAATTCAAATATTTTTAATATATCTCATTTGATATATTACGTAATTAAATTAAATTATTTTTAAATTGTTTAGTCATACAATAAAAATTTATTTATTGATTCATAAAAAGGATATAGGTCAAAAGTAGTTGAATTTATTACTTCTGTCTAATATACAAAAGGGATTGCATGCAAATATAGGACCATCTCGATTCCTGCTCAAATCCCCGGGGTAGAAGGTCTATCAATCCTCATACCAAGCTCAATCCTCAGATAATCTACACTACGGTACTAATTCCTCAATCCTATGTTACTGTTTCTTTAATTTGAAGTTCGGTTGTATGCTTCAATTTCTCCCAATCGATTGTTATAGTAGTTTATCTAACTTATCTGGTCTGATCTGTTTGATCATTGAGAATGCAATTCGAGTTGTATTGATCTTAATTGATGCATGTAAAGACTTAATCCGATCGGGTTATGAATAGTAGTATCCGCATAATTTGAGAAGCAGAGCAAATTGATGTTTTATTTTATGAGTAGTAAACATGTAGGTATGTTCTATTTGATATATGCATTCACAATTGTAGTTTTTCCTTTTGTTTAAAATCATGGTAAGGAATTTGATATGGGGCACTCTTCCTCAATTGTACATTATCTGTTATACTCGGTGCCCAATTTATCATTTTTTTAGTAGTCTCCGCACAATGTGAGAAGCAGAGAAAATTGATGTTTAATTTTAGCAGTAGTAAACATCAAGGTATGTAGAATTCGATATATGAATTCACAATTGTAGTTTTTTTATTTTGTTTAAAGTCATGACCAAGTCATTTGATATGCGATACTCTGCTGTAATTGTACAGTACTTGGTGTTATACTCGGTGTAGAATTTTGATAATTTAGTAATGATGAATACAATGGCCTTTAGTAATAGTAAATACTTGTTGTTCTACTCTGTTTTTTCAGTCGTGATACCATAGACAGATTTCTAAAGTTTAGTTTGTTACAATGGGTATAATGATTCGAATGTGTTCCTCATTCTTGTTACTTAATTGACAGTTGATTTAGTACAATTTTTCTGGCAAGTAAACATCTAAACAGTCTTGCTACTTTTTAGATGTATTAGGAGATGATAGTGTTACAGAGGCTCCGATATACAATCATTGTCATTTCATATGAGCTATATTGCCTCTTTATATTGCAGATATGAGTGGAAATACTGATTTCCGTAGTGCAAACATGCAAACCTTGAAAGATTCAGAGATGGTAAACTAACATTCACTATCAATCCTTGTAATGTACTATAGTATATTCATAATTTCTAACTCTACATATTATGTGTGCTCTTTATCCAACATTACATCAGCTTGGGTACTTTAGCGAGGAAAATCTATCGTTCTTTGTAACTCTCCCACGTGATGACAGAGACCTTCGTGAAATGGTATATTTCACTAATATTATGCTAATGTGCATTCTACTATCATTTGATCTTATTGCATACCTGAAGAGTTTAATGATATTATATGATTTAAAAGTACTAATGTGAAAATAAATTTGTCAATTTCCAGAAACTACCTGATAACTTTGTCAATAGTCTTCGAGAATCTATTCCTAGTAAAGTAATTCTTGTACTTGCTTATGGACATGAAACCTATGTGAGTTTTAAAAAGTCGGAACAGTCTCTCTGTCACATGAAAGAGTTCAACATTGATTGTCGAGGTTTGTTCGGTTCCACTTTGATTTACTCTTATAAGGGCAACGGGAAATTCTTTGTGAATTATTTGAAGGATGACCTCTGCGAGGTTATATACTTCAAGAATAGGACAATTCCACGCGACACTTTCTATGATCAAGGTACTATACACAAACTTCATAAAAATCTTGTTGGACTACTATGATAAAAATAAAGTGTCTTATGAATTATATGTTTTTTCAGATGTAAATACTGGTATAGGATGGAAGTTCCTGGTGTTTCTTAACAATCCTGCATTTCAAAATGGAGAAATTATAAGAACACTATTTCCTGTCGGAGTCGGTTATTTTATGTTTCTGATATTTAGGTAAAAAAAAGTAGATTACAGTGTTATCGGCCATATCCACTTGTACAGAGCCTATAATTCTGTGCACTTTAGTAATTTATCCATTTATTAGTAAAATGTAAAAGCTGGTACTTTATTAATCTTTGATCTTTGATAGCCAATTTCTGCACATTTTTGGAGAGCCTTTGGGAAACTGCTACCACCTAAAGTCCAGTTCTACATGAGAAATGGAAGTCGATATGAAGGAACGTGTTCCAAAACTGAGAGAAAGATGTATGGCCTTGAAGATCTTGTGCGAGAATATGGTTTGAGCGAGACTGACAAAGTTTTGTTTACCTACTTTGGTGAAGGAAATTTTTTTGTTATGATATTTGATACTTCAAATGTGGAAGTAATGATGCTTGACCAAGATTCCCAAAGTTCAGGTTATATATACTATACAAAGCATGTAATTAATTTTAAACTTACATATTCATTCTTTTTTGAATTTAATGTTATTTATACTAAAGAGTCAGAGATGGAGATTGCTGATGAAATAAAGTAAGTTTATACACGATTTGGTGAGAAAAAATTTCTTCGATTTGAGTTATTTGATGGCAGGTAAGACCATCATTTCAGTATTAAATGTAGTGTCGATCAGTGTTGAACAATGTTTATATGATAGTCTCATTATCTTTCTTTCCATTTCAGCAACGTGGTTAAGATTTTTGCTTGGGATGAATTTACTGTTGATGTAGCAAATGCACTTCAGAAATATGTTGGGTATCCTCTAATTGTTATCTTGACAACCATGAGGCCACTAATCCATAATGGTTCCATTTTCTGCTAATCTACATATCTTTACTACAAAATATAATAGTTTTTCATGGTGTCAACTAAAGCTTATCGCTGAATTGCTTCTAACAGGTTCACTGCAGATAAGAAGTTCATCATGTTCACGAATTTATTTCAATATTAATCATCCTTCTATTGAAGTGTTGAGGCAAAGGTATCAACACTCTTTGAGAGATGTCAATTATTACTATATATGCAATATAAACATTAATTTGAGAGGTATAAACTCTAATGAACATTCCTTGCACTATTGTGTTTACAGGATACTTGCTGGATTGGTCTAAATAAATGACTATTCGCGTGAAGTTTTACATATGGCATTGCAATGTTTTAATGTTTGCTATTTTGCATTATAAAAGCTTAATATGAATTTAAAGAGGATTGTTTTGAAACTTAAGTATTTAGCCAATATTTCTTTTCTGAATATTGAGTTGTATGGATGTTTTATTCAATCTGTTATATGTCACTGCCAATTTTAATGTTTTCTTATGACATGTTACAAATCTGTAAACCATCCATGTTGTTATGTAGCCATGATTTAAGTGGAAATCCAATAAAGCAATGATCTTACAATGAAACAATATGTAATCCAACAATGATATCATTTGATTATAGATAACAACAATGTTCACTTTGATCCAATAATGTTACAAACATTGTTTCCAGAATAACAACTTTGCTAAACCTGATTACAGAATAACATACTAAAATTCTTCTAATAATCAAATGAAGTTTTATCATATATTGCGACTATAATCATCAATTAATATGCGAATTCTACCAATTGACTCAATCAACTTATCAGCCTGAGCATTGAAATAGCAAGATGTTCCTTCCACCCGTCGTCAAACTTTTGAAAGGCACTCATCATTTCTACAGCAGTCAATTTCAAGGTTGTCTCATGCCCACGCAGAGATGAAGACATCTCACTTAGGAATTTTGGTTGATTTTTCATATATGATGTTGGTATTTCTTCATTGCTTTGGGATGATTCCGTGCTTTTTTCTTGATTCATTCTGCAAAATATCTTCTATGTTGCTGTAAAGGAGATATGTAAAATTAATAAAGACAGTTACCAAGCATTGGTAAAACATTAAAAGATATAAACATATACACAATACTTGATCTGTTCTTCCAGGCCAACCGAGCGAGCAAACAAATCTGATTGCCTACTTTCCATGGATGCATACAACTCTGAGAAGAAAACATTTGCGTCTTCCAAATCAGTGTTGAAATCTTCGCAAGTGACAACCAATGTCTGCAACTCTTGCATTGCCACATTTTGCATCCCTGACCATCGTTTCCTCTTTGCGCTGGATGAAGCCATTTCTGATCCGCCAATAATAATTTTTTCCTCTGTGTTTGTTTGTATGTTTGAGGTGAGTACAATAACCCTTATATAAGTACATAAAATGTAGAAGTTTCCATGTTGTAGAATGTGCAGTTAAGTAACCGCAAGTTAGTTACCATAAAATGTGGTAAGTGCAGGTAACTTCCACCACATTTAGAAGCAAAAAAGTCATGTCCAAAATCTCCTATTACCTCTTCTAAAAATTAATTGCCACATATGTGTAATTAAATTCCAATAAAACGTTCCCGAATCAAATAAGTAGTTACACAGCCATAGTAAAGTAACATATTAGAAAAACATGATGAGAACGAGAAACAGTAGTTTGAGACATTAACAGAACTGAAAAAACATAGTCTTAAAGCTGCTTATATGGGGAAAACATCTCAAGGCCTGTGTGGGAAAGTCACCAGAAAAACTACAGCCTGATCTTCTTCCAACAATTGAAATACAACTGTTTCATGTAATGAGATCTCATTTTCTCTAATAAACTGATTCCCACCACTTGAAAACCTAAACATCTTCCCCGATTTTACGACACCGACATACCAACTCCCGGCAGCAGTTCTCAAATTTACCATGTCACCAGCTATCCATTGTCCATGTGGTGATTCAATGTAGCTCGGGATATACTACAATACAGATGTAAAAAATAAGTACAAGTCAAAGTATTAAAAAAATAGGGCAACTTTGTTATAAAATTTTATAAAATATATCCGTACCACTCCATGAGATGTGTTGTCCACATTGGATGCTGTCATGACAAGGGTAAAAGTCATGTTCTCATTGTTGTGAACATCAACTTCCAGGTTAACAGGAAGTTGAACAGTAGGATCAATATTCTGAGGCATGCCAACAATATCTACAAAATAGTTAATATTTAGCTTTTTTCAATCATGAATTAAATTAAAAAGAAATATGTGATAATATTAAAAAATACCTATACCATGTACATGAATCACATGTTGAGAGAGTGACATTGCAAGATCAGAAATCTCAGGAATGGTTTTAAGCTCAAACTTGTGCCTTGGAATGGTATTTACTTCAAAGGAATAGGATGGACAATGGTATCATGTGAAAAAACAATTATCTTATCAGTAGATACAAGCCTCATAAGTCCTGCAGGCTCCATTACTACAAAATTGTGAATATCATATATGTTTCCTTCAAGTATGATATTGCTAACATCATGCCAAATCACACGATTTACAAATGCAAAGACATGACAATCCTGCATAACAAAAACTCATTGGAAACTCTTCTATACAAACAATAATCATATACTACTACTACACAAAGCGCAATACATTACCTCTGAATCAAGCACAATTAGATTAACACCTCAGAATTGTTGAGTGCGAGAAAATGAAGGCCACATCCTAGTAATATGTACACGAACCCTCCAATCAGTCCTAGTGCTATTAACCAATGCAAGGTTGTCTTCCATGGTAGCAATCACAAAAGGTTAACTAATAATTTTTTTTTCTTAAAGGGTTATTACTTTATGATATTCATATAACACATAAAAACTATATATATATATATGAGGATTTGTACGTCAGCCATGGATTTAGGTACATGATTGATGTTAATATAGTTGGCGTGATCTTTAGATAAGAGTTTGTTAGGATTTTACTTCTCCATTACAAATGCAATATTCTGCAAATAATTTTAATAAGTTAACGTGATATCAACATGACCTTAAATTTAGGTTAAATTGTCTTATACAATATTCATGTAAATTATTTCATGGGAATTATCATTTTCGTACATAAAAACTCGATTCGTACGTTAATTATGATGAACTATGGGTATTATTAATTTTAATTGTGATGATATTATGGCGTAAAATAGAAATATAAAAGTTCATAAGAACTAAATTTTTAAAAAAATAGTAGAAATAAGTCATAATGTTTGAAAATGTCATATATTTTTTTAAGACTGTAGCATGCGGTTAAAAAATAATACACTATAATAAATAATAAATACATTTATTCTTATCTGTAGTTGAGATTTTTAATATTTACCCAACATTTGATAACAATTATTTGAATTACTTTGTTCGTCAAAACTTTTCTGAAAAATCTATTTTCTCTATAAGTCTACTATTATTTTTGTTCTAACTACAATTACAAAGTATATTATTGCAAAAAGATATTTAATACAGGTCTATAAAATCTTATCAGATATCAAATGTATTTTGGAAACTATTACAAATTTTACATGGAGATATGAGAAAACATGTATAAAAACATGACACACAATCTATTAAAATCAATCGTTATTAGTTTTGTGTATTTTGATGATATATTAGCGTGAATTGGCTAATATAAAACCTCATGCAAAACTATTTAGAAATTAATTATCTTACATAAATAGTAAAATTTATAATTCACCGAACAACATATTCGGGCAAATAAACTATTTGAAATATAGGAAAAATAATTTGTAGTATTATTCTGTTCAAACTTTGGCATAATGTTTTACAAATTATTTTTTTATTTGAAAAAAAATAATAAATATTTTTCTCAAATGTAAGTTTGTACATTAATTATTTCATGGGTGTTATCATTTCCCCACACCTAAACTGGATTGTTACATTAATTATGAAAAACTATTTGTTAATTTATTTTAACAAATTGTACTTACAGTAATCATTTCCTACATAAGCAATTTTAAAACCTCAAAAGAATATAATTTGAAATTAATTATCTCGATCCGGTTGAAATAAGTGTGATGATATTATCTTGATCATTGCAAACATTTATTCTCATCAAATACGGTATTGCAATAGTTTATTTTATATTGAATTCTCTTCCAAATTGTATGAATGTGAAAAAAAATTGGAATAACAAATGAAATATCTCTTGCAAATTTTTCATGGGAAGATGACTAAACATGGATTCCAAAATAACACATAATCTATTAAATACAACGGTTATTAGAAATTTTCCCCTATGATGATTTTATGGCGTAAAATACAAAACTATACGTTCATAACAAAATACTTTGTGATAAATTAGCTCGAATAAGTCTTAATGTTTCAAAAACAAATATTTTTGTATTAATTTTAAGCCTTTACCATAGGGTTATAAAATTAATAAAATACAATCAATAATAAATATATTTATTATATTCTGTAGTTGAGATGTTTAATATTTAATAGAAATTTTATAACGATTGTTCGAATTACTTTTTTCGTCATAACTTTAGACATAAATATAATAAGTCTATAAACCTATTATTATTTTAATTCAAATTACAATTACAAAACATCTTATTACAATAACATATATAATACACCTCCAAAGATTTACAAAACATACCAAATATTTTTTAAAACTATTGAATGCTCATACATGAAGATATGAGAGAACATGTATAAAAAATATGACACATAATCTATTAAAAACAAAATTTATTAGTGCTGTGTATTTTAATAATATAAATAGTAATTTTATAATCCGTATTCAGGGCATATTCCGACAAATAAACTTCTTGAAAATTATTCAAAATTATTTTATAGTACAATTCAGTTAAAACTGCGGCATAATGTTTTCTAACTTAAATTTTAATATTGGAAAAATAAAATAACTTAATATTCTTATCGATTGTAAGTTTGTAAAATTAAAATATTATTTCAAATACGTAATTTGAATGCATACTTAAAATATGTAATCTTACTTAATATTCATAATTATGTACCTAACATGTAAATTTTATTACATCTTTTCCATTAAATAAGCAGTTATTGTAATTACACATAGAGAACCGTGTTGATTGACTTTTGTTCACTGGATCAAAATAAACCCCTGCATGCAAAAGACCATTCTCATCAATACTAACACCGAACAAAACTCCAAACTCGGCACAAACAATTGTCAGGGGACTTTTGATTTTCATCATTCTACTCAACTCATGGAGGTATGTATACTCTGTCATTCAATTAGTAATGTGATGAATGTAGATAAATCTACGTTTTGTGTTAATTGAATTTGATTTGATCAATCTTGCTCATCTCTGTTTACATATAAGTATTCTGAATAGTCTACATTCATGGTGCTATGAAATTAGTTATTAACATTAAATAGATTTGTCATTGTAATCTGATGAAAAGATTGTGTATTGATTCATATTGGGTATTTTTGTATACAGTATTTCCATATTATATATTGACTTATATGTTGCAAAATCATTGTAAAGTGTTTAAGTATGTGGTTTATACAATGAAACCGTTCTGGGTCGAAGTGAATGTTGTGATCTTGGGATAGTTGGTTATGTGTTGGGAAAGTCAGTAGCATATTGCACATAGGTATATTGATTCCTAATCCTTTATGTTGCAATGAAAAAGTATTTCCATCTATATATTGACTTACATGGTGCAAAAAACCTTGTAAATGTTTTAAGTACCTGGTTGATAGTCACAATCCGTTTTGTCTGGAAGGGTTTGTTGTGATTTTTGTCTAAAGTTGTTATGTCCCGGGACAGTCATTAAACAATGTTGAGTTTGGTTTTTAGATTTCTAATCGTATCCCCCATGACTGCCTGGACTTAGCCATTCATTGAACTGATTTTTGTTGAACTCAGCATGTTTTACTAATTGGAATATTATACTATTTATGTAGTTGATAATAATAACTATTTTTATTATTCAAACGCAGCATACTACCTCTGACCCTGTGAAGATTCCATCATTCATAGTTCCGTTTGATCCAACTATGCTTGAATTGGTAAATAACTTTATATTTTGTGTGAATATGTGATCGTGCTTGTTAATTGAATTATTGAAAGGCTCTTTATTTACGGTTGCAGAAATTACCAGCCACTATTGTTAATCAATATGGTGGCAAACTTGCTGGTACTGGACACATAATGCTACCAAATGGCGAGAAGCTAGATTTTACTTATGATAATAAGAGTGGCAGCCTAATTGTACTTGGGGAACTCATCCAAGTTTACCCAAAAGGAAGTGGTTATAAGCTTCTTCTCTGTTTTGAATCTTCAGGAAATTACTGGGGTCACATATTTGATAAGACTAGGTGTGAGATAAACTATGTCAAGCCTGAAGATCCAAATTTCTATGCGGCAAAGAGAGGTAATATTGTCTTCTGCTCTTTAATATTTGGTTACACATTGGAAATCCGATCTTAAGTCATTATCGTTATTATACTGTTTATACACATGATCAGCCAATGTTGCTGGAGCTGGAGTTAAAATTCTAGTTAAAGCTACTGAGAAAATAATCTATGATGGCATAGTTGTAAGTTATTTTCTCATTAACTTGTAATATGTAATGCACATGTGCTTTTTTTTACAAAATATAAAAATATAGGATTAATTTGATCTAACTCCTATTGCAGGATATTCCACATCTTTTTGTGGCACGATATGGTAAGCATATCCCAGAAGTTGTTCTCTACTGTTTCCCTTTGGATACAATGTTTACAGGTTATTTTTCCGATTATGAGAAGCGGTTCTTTGGTCTCTATAAAATTCCACCAAAACTTAGCCTCAACATGGGAGATTTTATAGTGTTCACAAACTGGGAAGCTAGTCGGTTTGATGCTTTCATTTTTGACAAAGATGGAGTGCATAAGTTGTTTGAAGATCAGACCCCAAGGGCTGGTTAGAACTCTACTAATAACAAAATTGTAATACCATATGGTCATATTAATTGACAATAATTGCTTACCTTACATAACTTCTTTTTACTTGATTGAAACATGATTGTTTGACTACATTCTTTCACACACATCTAAATATTGAAATGATCTTTCTCTTGATGCAGAGAATGATCAGGAAACACTTCAGGGATAATGCAATGGAGAGGAATTGGTCGGAATACATCTCATTACTATGCTTGCATTTAATCAGCATTTATAATGTTTGTAACTTATACTCTCGGTTTCAAGACATGTAATGTTCATACTTTAGCCAATTGTTGTGGCATGGATTTAATTCGTAGACGCAATGCGTACATAATGGGATTTATATGATTGGCTATTAATGGATTTAAATATTATGTGATAACTATTGGGTACACACGCCATTGGGCATATGTACTGATTTCTTCCATGCTTCAAATAAGGTACTTACCTAATCATAACATAAATTCATGGCATAAAAATACAGCATTTGTATATTTTAAATCTGTTCAGTTACACTTGATTTGTTAGACACTAATATGGGTTTGGTATCGTTTTGGTACATCATTAGCTAAAAATCAGGGATACTTTTAGTTAATGAAGATTTCCAACTAACCACGTCAAATAACTTTAAGGTTATGTTAGTATGGCATAATCCCAAGTTCTCCACAAAATGGGCAAATTATGTAGTCTGATCAATATTTTAATTGTGGAAGTAACATCACAAAATCTTTACTTATATAATTGCTGTATTTATCATATTCTTATTTTTTATAACAAAAGATTGTATCATACAATCTATCTTGGAATATATACCACAATAATGTCATTTCCATGTTCAAAACATATATATCACAGATCATTGTCATGTAACTTTAAACAAAAGGAAAGAACAACAATAGAGCATTCATTATCAAGGCTAGAAATAACATAAGTTCAACCACCAAAGGTTTTAATTTTGTACTAAAATTAAATAAAAGTACAACACATCAATCACAAACATCACCCAGCAAAATCTTGAACAAAAGTAATTGCACTTTGCAATGACCACAACTTGAATTCCAGATATGTGACATGGTTAAGCGTGCATGATATAAATCACCTTCTTCACTGTACTTCTCCTTAACAGTCAACTCACAAAGTGAATACTAAAGCTCTTCACCAAAAGGATTCCCTTAAATCCTGCTGACCGGGTCTTTATTCATAGCATTTGGACAAAATTTAGAAACAGGAAGCAGATTATCTACGTCCGATATGTTCCAGTATATATCTTCAAGCAAATGAACAATGTCTAATAACTTCGATTTAAGATCAAGGATTGTAAGAATATGAGATATTTCTTCAACAACCTGATCTCTTTCATATGGTCTGTAAACTGCTCTAAAAAACATATAACTAAAATAAGATGGGAAATGATTAATGGAGAGAAAAGAGAGAGTTTGAAGATTATGTTCCACATTGTTGCGCATGAAAAGCATTCGAACCGAGTTATAAAACATAGCTTGCTCAACTTCCAGAGAAATGGCAAAAAAAATGAAACCATGGAATTGGTCACGCCGAACTTCTAGATAATGATTATGGTACTGGTATAGAGCATCCCAGCTGAGCTTCTGCAACATCTCCTTAACTTGTATTCGGCTAGATTTGGTATAGTAGGCCATCAGAAACTTTCCGAACATTTGAAAGCTATCAAGATCGTGTATTAAGAAGCCAAAAAATATAGAAATAATGTCAGTATTGACGGTGAAAATGTTAAAGTTTGGCATGATGAACTGAAGAGAGTATTTTGGGCAATGAAGAAAATTAGAATTTTAACTGACTATGATAAGGTCTATAAATAAGAAAATGTTCTACAACTATTATATATGTAATTGATAGCACACTTGGAACTGAGCAAGTTTGTGAGAAAATAAGATGCTTTCTGTATTCCAAATACTGGAGTTAACTGAATTGAATGTGAATAAAACCTTTTCATTTCCTACTCTACTTTGTAATTGTTTAAAAATATGTAAATTTAGAAAAACGAAAAGTAACAATGGGGGTTTCTTGGATTATTGGAAAGGAATACTACATCATTATGACTTGTAGTAATAAAAAAATAATTTCCAATATATATTTGCCTTGTGGAAATAAACATAATCATGACTCGAATTGATAAACGTGTCAGTAAGAAAGATACAACTTTATAGATGTGGGTCAAATTTAGTGATGGACAATGCATGTAACATCAAATCATTATCTTTTACAAAAAACATTTTTCACAATTACAATAAATATTTGCATTCATATATATAACCAAACTGTACAAATTTGTTACATATTCATATATACATACTTAACAGGAACAATCACAACCTATTGAACATGCTTAGAAATTCACAACATGTCCATCTTGAACAGGTTCAGGGTCATTAATCTCAACATCCTGAAATTGTGCTTGTGGAGGGCCAAGAACTAAATCCATATTAAGAAATTCTTGAATGTTGTCAACAGGCCGGTCCAATGTCTGCAAATCGTGCAGATTTTGTCTACCAATTGATGCCAGACGTCTTGCAACAGAGTTCCTCTGCGGATGTACCAAATTAATTTCATAATGAATGTTAGGATCATTAAGACGTGAAAGGATACATCTGAATGTACTCCTAATATGTGGTGTTATTCCATCCTCTCTATAATACTTGCATTCATGGTAAGCCTGGATATTATCAGTCTCAATGATAACACGTTCGTACT
This sequence comes from Apium graveolens, assembly GCF_009905375.1. Taxonomy (NCBI): domain Eukaryota; kingdom Viridiplantae; phylum Streptophyta; class Magnoliopsida; order Apiales; family Apiaceae; genus Apium; species Apium graveolens. Next base: position 169,625,599 of record NC_133656.1, read on the forward strand.
GGTCTTGAAATGCTCTACGCATTCCTATCAAAACAGCCCATAAGGCACTATTAAGATTAGTTAGGCCCGGAATGGTACCATATGTTAATCGAATAAGAAGGCCATTTGAATCTCTCACAACAACGCCAATGCCATTTCTATTCTGACCTTCAGGAGCATTCTGAAAAAACTCACTGTGAACATTTATCTTCATCCAACCTTGAGCAGGGAATTGCCATACACGTTCAACATGTTCCATGATTTACGTGTTTCTTTGGGTTCAATCAAAGGTTGACAGACTAACTAATCTCAAATGTAATGACACACTTCTATAAATACTCCATACAATGGAAAGATGTGACTATTGGGGAATGGCTACCAATTTGTGACTTGAAAAAAACTAACTTAAAACAGTTATACTTATACTATAATACTAACTTGAAATAGTTATAACTAAAAACTGCTTACTAAACTTTGGTGTCCGCATTAGAATTGTATTAAATATCAATAATGCAATTTGACAATAGTACGAAATAAATGACAAAAACAACAAAAACACATTCTTCATTGATTCAAATAGGAAAAACAAACTTTCAACATCAGCAAACCAAGTTTAGAGTTCAATGTGATAAAGAAATTTAATAATTAAAAACTGAGGAAATTGGATTGCCAACACAAATGCTGCATCCATGCCAAATAAAAGATGTACAACTTGAAAATGATGATTATTTAAAACGAAATTCAGAAATGCTAAACACCAATCCAATCCAGTTTTCGTACATAACATCAAGCAAAATAATTGAGTGCTAAACTGCTGTATTACTTCTCCTGCAAATTTTATCAAATTAAAAATTCTTAGAATATGATTTTAACAACAAAAAAAATAATAGAATATAGATACTTATAAATATATTTATACCAATCAATTTATATCAAAATTGTAATATAACTCAGACTTACGTCGAGAACCAAAACCAATATGTAATCCTTTAAATTTAACGTAGAAAAACAAATTATCTTACAACTTATGAGGATAATTAATGAACGGAATGTAAGTGATTAAATGCAAAAAAACAAAATACAATGCATAAATGTATCTTACCTTTTTAATTTTTTTGGTAACTGATTTTGCAGAGCCTGGAGTATGATCAATGGCATCAAGATCGACAGACTAACACAAAAACAATTACGCTTTGTAAAGATTTGTTGGAAGACTAAAAGTTATAAAATTATAATGGTTTGAGTATTATAACATATAAAAACCGAACTTACATTAACGGAAAAGTTGATGGAGGAAGATTCTGATATATGTGCAGATTCAGATGGACTTGCACTCTGCGTAGTCGTGCCAAATATGTCATTTGCATCAAATATGGTACTATCCTCAGTTACATTTGCTTTGTTCAATTGAATAATGATAGTGACTTCATTTCCAACCAAATCTTTAAGTACCTGAGGAAGGACTTCTTCAGGAGCCTGAGATAATGTAATAATTATTAAACACTTTAATTAATAATTTAGAACATTTCATTGGATCTGCTTTGTTGTAATGAATTTATACCTTCTCAAAATCATTATACGCTTTTGCTGCACTTATGCCAACAATCCTTCTAGCTGCTCGGTCCATGATCATAATATTACATGAAAATGTATCATCTTCGGCAAGGACCATGATACGAAACCTGAATTTATAAGGAATTTTATGATAACTATTGAAAGTTGACTTTAATACAGACTAAAACATAATAAATTTTTAATATAACTCTAATTTGTTCTACCTTTTAGGGGCAACCGGAATTATGCGAGGGCAATTATTACATCAAAATCTTCTGTCAAGCCGCTCAACCTCTTGTTGAAATTTGTTACAACTGTAAAACCACCATGCTACATCCTTATCCACCTTAACAACTGAGAACGTGGTGTATATCCTTTTCTGTTTGAAGTGAAAAAGGTTCAGATTTAAAAATAAATCATATTCAATATGGTTGTGTCGTGCAAATTTCCTAAAGGTAATAAAACCTTCAAGTCATCATATGTCAGCTTTTCATTGAGATCCTTTAATGTCATTCGTTCCATAAAGGGTTGAACAAATTCAGATTTTGCCGCCTTAAGATATTTTTCTCTCTTTGACAAATATCCCTCCTCCTTCAACCTACAAAGGTAAACATTGATATTTATTAACTCAGCCTCCTATCAACTGTTATTAAACATGAAAATGTGCTGTAATTATGTAATTAATATATTTCTTAATCGTACTACCTCATCCTCATATCATTCACAGATTCATCATCTAGGTTGAGGTACAATTTTGAAGATGGCAAAGTACCAATCTGCACAGTATCTAAATCAAAGCAATATAGTTCAGGAAATTTTTGTATAATGTCAAGGTCATTTATACTAAGTAGTTAAAGAGAACTTACTCATGAAAGTTGTAACTTTTGTGCTCGTTATTATTGCAATTAATGGAGCCCGAAGTTCCTTAATATAAATGTTATTGGCCAACACAACAAGATCTCCCCAAACACTTACTTTATGCTGATTACTATATTGAAAAATTAACATATATTTCAGGATATACAACTTCCACATTAGAGACGGACTCATAAAATAATTATAATTACAGGATAAATATTAATACATTCGACAAACCTGGAATCACAAATCCTGAATTTGACAATGTCTCGCATGCCAAATTTTGTGTCAAGTTTCGTTAGAGGTTCAAAATCCTCAATAACTCCAATTACATCTAAATTAAACAGAGAAATATATTTAATTTAGTGAAATATTAAGGCACGCATTTTAAAAAATTAATAATCTGAACCAAAAAAGTATTATATTAAGGTCACCTATAGCAAATTCAGGTTGTTGTTGTGGCTGATATTTGCTGGCCTCGGCAAAAAGATCACCTAAATCCAGAAATTTGAATTTGTAGTCAGGAACCATGCCATCGTCTTCAACAACGGTGACCGTAGTATATTGTGAAAATCTGATGCAGATATCAGTTTGTATAGGTTTCTGTCGGTACGTAGTATATTGTGAAAATCTGATGCAGATATCAGTTTGTACAGGTTTCAGATTACCGACAGCATCTTTCACAGAAAATTGGTCGAAAACATAAACGCCTCCTTCAATCACCGGAGTTTTGAATCCATTCCAAATATTGGGATAAGCAAATGCATGGACGTGATTATTCTAAAACAAAAGAGGATGTTACATTTGGTATACAAAAGAAGGTAGGATTTTACGTAATACCATAATAAAACTTTACAACATAAGACTTACATCATCATCAAGCAGAATGACATTATATCCTTTGACTGATCCATTCTCAGAGCTAACGCTGGTCCACATCCTAGTTACTCTAGCCTTAATCTTCCAATTGGTAGTCGATTGATCAAGGTTTTCAATAAGATTGAATACTGCAGACTCCATTGAAGCTTTTGTTCAAGTCAATTAAACAAAGTGTCAAGCATTAACAATTAAGGAATTAAAAACTTCAAAAAATTAACAAAAAATGACAGCATGCACGATGAAGAAATAATGATAACATATTAGATCAGTTCGTACCAATCAATGATGTTTTTAGAGAGAACAAATAGAGAGGAAACCTAAAGTTTTATTTTTAGTGTCAGAGTATGTTTGATGTTTATCTCAAGGCATGAAATTTAAATGCATTTGCAAATGATATATGCAACTTGATAGGTTATGATTACTATCCAAACTGGTAAATTGTTGCTAATTGATACTCTATTTTAACTGTATGGTAAAGACTGCCAACAATATGGTCCTGATTGATTCTTTAATTATTCATCAATTATCTTATTCAATCTGGTAAGTTGATGATAATTGATACTTTTTTTAAAAATATGTACAATGAAGACCGGCAACAATATAATCCTCAATGATTAGGTCATTAATCATCTTCCTATCTATTCAATATAATTCTTGAATATATAAGTACAATTTAGATGTAACAGAATATTATATTTTAAATTTTGAGTTAATTAATTAATTAAGGTTAATCAATTAAATTAATCCAATTATCACAATCAAAGTGTTATTGATCACATTTTTTTATTAACTTGTATATTTTTGTTCATACCTCTGTCTGTTTCTCTAATTCATTTAAAAATATGCATAAGATATGAAAATGGTATGAATATTTATAACAGAATCTGTTTGATTCTTTCGAAATGGAATTATATATAACATCTTTTTTTCAGAACTTTAGAATATACATATTAAATTAATGTATTTATTTAAACTGTTGAGTTGAGATAATGTGATCAAAATTGTTCCAACATTTAATAAAGTCAAATACTGAGAGAATTATGATTTACACAGAAATTATAAAATAATCCATAGTGTGGTAAATAAGTTTAATAAAAACAAATACGATAATGCGGTTGAATCAGGAAGTTTAATAGAAATGCAGTAAAAAATAAAGTGTCTTCAAGCTTCGTTGACGGGAATGGTTCTGCAGCGTCAAATTTGGATTTGTCAAATGTCCATCAACCTATATTGCAAAGTATGTAAAAATTATAAGCGTTTATATGAAAAAAATGATGTAAAAATCAAAAATATATAATTTATATTTAGTTACCTCTGCCTCAAATATAAGACATCAGGATAATCAAGATTGACAAAAACCTTTGTTGACAGAATATTGCTAATCTGCGCTCTTCCTGTTTTTAAGAGCGAAAAATATATATTATTTAAGAGCTAGAAGAAATTGTATAACCTATGAGAACGCTTACAATTTTAAAGGTTTTTAATATAAAAATAAGACATTAACCTCGATACATAAATACTCTAACAGATGCCAGAATCACAATTTTGGGTTCAATTTCAGTAACGTGGTACAATGATTCAAAATTTGTTGGCAAAGAACCGCTAAAACACACTTGGATGGCCCTCCAAACACGAATATAATAAAACGTCAAACACTTATGGATGTTCAATAGTGTTAATACGTAAAATATGAAAACTGGAGGATGGCGTAGTATTTTTATAATTGTCAAAAAATTTATTGAAGAGTCTTACATGCCATCTGAAATTCTGAAGCGTAACACTTCCTTTTCACCAAATCTTGTCATAATAGATTGTACTGGTTGCAGGAGTTCAACAATTCTAATAACATCTACAACAATAAACTTAAAGTTAAACACAACAAATTGTAAGCGATTTGATCTAAAATTTTATAAGCAATACCAGTGGAATAAATAGGAAGCTCATCGAGAGCAGAACAATGAGGAGAATTATATAGGAGCGTCACAGGAACCAAATCAAATTTATGGCGCGGTATACTCAAAATTTCCTCAGGTTCCAACACCACCACAGTGATGGGAAGAAACATGATGTGATTTGCAGAACGTACAGGCCTCAGAAATCCAGCAGCTGGAAGAACCTGAAGATTTCTGATACGTAACGATCTACCAGGATGAATGATAAAGTAAAACAAATTCCAAAGAGCTGGTGGAATAATTGCAAGTTTGTGATTATTCTGCAAAAAAGAAAATTTTAGGATAGAGGCTGGAAAACACAATCATAGATGTGGTATAAATCATATAGTTATTCAATCAAACCTTACAGTCCAATAAAATAAGATTGTGCCTGACTAAGACACCTTGTCGATTAGTTGATACCCACATTCTTGTCACACGGACCTTCAAAGTCCAAGCAGTATTATTACCATCCAGATTGGATAAATGATGATGGTCCTGCATATCCGAGTAATGAAAAAGTTAATAGATGTTATCAAAAAAAGGAGTATATTAAATGTTCATTTCAACAAATAAGTAATGAATTGTAATTATACTTGGATATTCTGCCATATGAACTCTGAAATTAGTTTGTGAGTTGGATATATAGCAAAAACAATCCGAATGTGTCGAGTGTTTAAGACAATCGGCTGTATTTTTAATAAAGATATACACTATCTTTATAGTTAAGGTGATAGGCTGATAATTAGTCCATGAAAATCTCAATCAATAGATATCTATTAGAGTTGTATGATGATCCCTAACAGCTTACACCAATATTAGCATGGAAAGAAAGATTGTGTTAAAATAGAAGATCAATTAGTAACATAAATGTGATATTAAACAAATATTTAAATATGAGTTAGTTATCTGATACACATTGTTGTTATCCCATAATCTTCTCTGATTATCATAATGTCTCCTTATCAATATAAAACATAACACATATAATTATATTGAGAATTTGATATGCATAAAAAAACTATTCCAGAATCTACCTTTTACTTAGTAGTTATAAGAGAATGAATAACCAATATGACCTAATGTAATTCTAATTTAATAACAAAAAAATTCTCGTACTACCAATTATAATAAAATGATGAATAACTTAGTCAGGATTGTAAATGTGCAATACAAATAAGTACTATGATACATTATCATCATTTATGCTTGGTAGGTTGTAAAATACTTCTTCATAGACTACATTTGATGTAATATTTGTGATGGTACCATCTTCACTGTCAATGAGAATGTGGAGACCTTCTGGCCTTGTAACTCTTGAGATGGCAATGTAGACATGGCCATGAGAAAACACTGCTCTGGGAAGGTATAGACCAACCATGTCAAGTGATTGGCCCTGGCTCTTATTAATTGTCATTGCATAACAAATCTGGAGTGGGAACTGAATTCTTTTAAACTCAAAAGGTCAGCTGGTATCTGTTGGAATCATCTCTATCCTCGGGATCAAATGTTTTGACCCAACATGGGATCCGCATAATATTTCACACTCAATACTATTCTTCTTGCAGGATGTCACAATCATTCGCGTGCCGTTACACAATCCCATAATTTGGTTTAAATTTCTCATAAGCATGACAACGACGCCAACCTTGATGTTTAACTCGTGCTTAGGAATGCAAGGCATATTTAATGAGTTCATGTACTCTACTGGAAATGCTGATCTGAAATCATTATCTTCATCACCAGCATCGTCAATTGAATCCTAACTAAGATATGTGTGTAGACGTCCAGGAATTTTCTCAAGAATGCTGTTATTGATGTCGTCCACCATAACATTAGTTGGTGTTAGGATAGCTCTTGATCTTAGATAAGAATGTGAAGACATGTTTTTTAGAAAATCCGGGTAAGTTATTTCAAAAAGACTTTCTATAGGATTTTGCGTGGTATGAACAACATATTGATCTGGAATCTTTATTAGCATTTCACCACTGTCTGCATCAGGACTAAAGTTCTCAACTTTACCATCGCCAACTAAAAGCTGCCATTTACTGAAATCAGCTATAACCTTATTCTCCATTTCTGTATTTCCTGCATGAAGCCGCATATTTTGCTTAAGTAAAAAAACTTGGCAAAATTCCCAAATCTTTCATTTATTGAGGGTGGAACCTACTATTTCAGCTCTGGATGCCTTTGGAATCACGGGTAAAATCTTCCTATAATCTCCGCCAAAAACTAATGTGATACCACCAAATGGCTTATTTGCTCTCCTTTTGTCAATAGCTGACATTATATCTCTCAAAGAACGGTCAACAGATTCAAAATCAAGACGATGTTGCATTGGCGCTTCATCCCAAATGATCAAATCAGTTTGTTGGATTAATTCTGCAATATTGGTTCCATGTCTGATTCCGGTTGTACTGTCCTGATCAAGTTTTAAAGGAATATGGAATCTTGAATGTGCAGTTCTACAACTAGGCAACAATACGGCTGCTATTGTAACATCTGGGAAATATCGTATAATTATTTATATCAATATATATGATTATTATGTGAATATTATATGAATTTTTGGTGAATTATCTGGTGTTTGATAATAATATTTGGATGTTTGTATGTAATAAAATGTGAGTATGTTAATTTTAATATGTCCAGAATAAAATATAGATAATTAAGGTATTTTTCTGGTAATTTTTGGAGTATTAGATGATTTTATAATAATTTATGAAATTATTAATTATTTTCTGAATAATTACAAAATTATTTTATAAAGCCGGGAATCGTCCGACTTCAATCGTTTTTACGTTTTTACAACCCGAAACTCTTCCGAAAACTCCTTCCTAACTTAATCTGATAATTCTGAACACTTTCCGTGTTTTGACTTTTTCAATCCGGAGTACAGTTTGACCTGTACGAGTCCCGGTGTGAAATTTTCGATATGCGAACCATTTTATATATCGATAGGAACCCATATTCTCAAAAGGCGAGATATTATTACCTTAATATCGTATAAATTATTTTATAGGAAGCTCTGTTTTGATAATTATCCAAATTTGGTATTAAAGTCGTATCGTCTTTTCAGTTACTTAGCGGCTAAGTAACCTATTTTCGGATCCGGTCTGTAAAGGTAATTATCGAATTACTGAATAAATAAATTGTGTGATGGGTCTGTCGGCTATGTGTTGCTGTATTATTAATTGTTTGTGATTTGTTGGACACGAAGATTAATTTTATAATTAATTTTCGAGCTATATGTATTTAGTTCATTTTAAAGTGATTTTATTGAACATTTATTTCAAAAGAATTATTTTTGTGTTCTATAAATTCATTTATTATTTTAGGGGTTTATAAAATTTAGAAATCAATATTTTATTTATTATTTAAATTTAAATAAATTTCTGATCTCATTTAATTATAAAATCAGTATTTAATTCCAGAATTTTTGAAAATTTTATTTTATTGACTTTCAAATATTTCGAGCATTTCAAAAATTATTCCGGCAATTTTATGACTTTTATTCACCCACACATTTATTCGTTAAATCGATAAATACAGGTACGTTACGCCTCATTAAAAATATTGTAAAGAATTATGAAAATTTTATTTATTTAAATTTTAATTACTTCGATAAATTTTAAATGTTATTTTTGGGAAAATTTCGGAATTATGATACTCGTAATTACTCGTCAGATATTCTAAATTTTGAGTATCGTGTTGTTCGTTAATTCAACAAGTAATAAAACGAAATAAAGAAGGGGGGGCCGATTATTTATCGGGTTCAACCCGTCTATTCTCTTCAACCCTCAATCAATCTCTCTCTTCAATCCTCTCTTCCTCTCTCTCAACATCAATCTCTCCAACCCCTCTGTTCTTTTCCCCGTTTTCTGGTTGAGCCGCCTCTGTTTCCGGCCATCTGTTTCACGGCTTCCCGCCGCTGTTTTTTTTTTGTTTGTTTCCGTTGCCGGCGGTAGTCCGGTGATTCTGCCGCCTTGGTATCGGATTAATTATTGGTTCAGATGCATATACACGCACATGCGAGTGTATATATCTCTGTGGGAGTATTGTTGTTGTGCCGTTATTGTGCCTGTGTCTGTGTGTTGTTGGTTTTGCTGTGCTCTGTATTTTCCGGTTGGCGCGTAGGCGCGTGTCTATGGATGTTAACTGTTGGTTCAGTTATGTCCTGTATAAATATTTTATTAATTTATCTTATGTTCTGCAGGATATATTTGATTAAGGTTTCGTGAAATACAATTTATTGTGCGGGAATAATTATTAATTTAATCGATGAAATTTATGTAGGAAACCCGAAATTAATCGGGTACCCGTAAATTTTATCGCCGTCGGCGATGAGCCTCGGCGAGCCGACGGTGGGCGATGATGATTTTTATCTGAGTCCTACATTTATTAATTAAATAAATTGGTTCGTGTTATTAATTACAAAGTGAAAACGAATAATAACTAATAAATTAAATTCGTACTGGTGTTTGGAAATTGTGAATTGTAGTTATGGATTGGATGTGATTATTGATTGTGGTTGACGTCGAGATGATTCGACGGGCAGGCCGATAAATAGAGGAAACGATGTCCGATTTTCGGAAAATTAATTCCGAAAATACGGAAACGTAACCTGTAATTGTCAGAGACGTCGAACAAGGATATAATTGAACTTTATGAAACTGACTTGTGTGATGTGACAAGATATTTTGTGAATAATCGATTACCCTATTTTTTTTTCAAAATGACAAACATACGTATTTTCCGAAATTAAATACCGAACCGATTTTCGAAGATGTGAACCGTAATTGCTATGTGTATTTCGATAATACATATAAACATGAATTCGGTTATGAAATCGTATGGGTAAAATAGAATAGTGATTTGATGTAAGCTTAAGCGATTATCTGAATTAGGGTATTTCAACCCTGTAGGTTTTAGACGGAAGACCCGAGACGTGACATCGGACTAGGAACGATCTAGTGATTAGACGTCGAGATCAACGAAGTTCCAACCAAAGGGTCTGAATGTTGGGATCGTATCGAGAATAGGATAGTAGGTGCATGATAAAGCCGAACGATCTAAGTCGAACCCAAGTCAACCAATAATAACGGTTAAAGCTTATTAAGGCAAGTATCTCTATCATCACTTATTGTTCAAGTGATATTTATTTTAAATTTTATCATGCAAGTATTGCTTTCCCTATTCTCAGTTTAGAATCGATAAACATATCGCTGAATTAAATAATTCTGTTTATGCAAGTATTCCCGAACTTTCTTTTAAATACTGCAAGTATTCCTAACCTTTCTCCTTAAATACTGCAATTATTTATTCTCTCCTATTCTAGGTTCAGAATAGTTAACTGTTTTATATTTCGCTGCAATTATTCTTATTATGCCAGTTCTTTTAAATTCTTGTTCCTATAATTCGATTGCTCTCTTGAGCAAATACCCATTCGTTCGGGTTATTTGCGAACCCTAATTTGGGATGTTTTGAAATCAGAATGATTTGATATCAAAATACTCTACGGGCTGGATGATTTTTATGAGGACCAGTGAGGAGCTGGATCCTATGGGCCGGAGATGGACCGGACCCTTTAGGCCATAGTTGCCTGGGTGCCCCATATGTTGGTTGGGTCTATGCAGTTGGGTATAGATCCGCACTATCTCCTGACTGATCAGCAGGTTATAGTGCATATGTTGGTTTCTAGTGTTCAGTCCAATTTGTTGTTGATCGCCATTAACGGCATTCCCTCTTGAAATAAAATGTGATTATGGGTTAAAGTTATTCTTTCTTAGCACTCAGTTTTGGGAAATTACAATGTTTCTAAATATATTCGAGGTTCAGATTGTTGCTGCAGCATTAGTTGCTCAGTGATAGTTAGGATCTCGAATGAATTGAGATCTTCTTAATTATTCAACCCGTCCTTATCAGGCTGGTTTAGCAGGCTAAGTCTATGGAAACTTAGTCGATAATGATGGATACTGAATAGTTATGAATTTCTTGAACGTCGTTTTATGAATAGTTATTGCATCCATTGCTCAATTATGAAATGATACCAGAAGCTATTTTGAAAACACGCGATCTCTAAAAGCTCTGACAAAAATGTCATTATGTCCTAAGTGATTCATAGCAATGTAAATCAAATTGATTTTAAGATAACGAGATATATCCTTCAAATGATTTCGTGTTTCGCTCTTCAAAATATTTCAGAGATTTTGTCTGGAAGTTTTCTTTAAAATTAATATTTGAAACTCAAATTATATACTTGCTGGGCATTTTTGGCTCACTCTTGCTTTGTCAATTCTTATTTCTGCCAGAAACAGATAAGGACTAAAGTGAATAGCCTTGATAGACAGCAGAAGTTAGAGAAGTTCCGTTGCGAGAGGTTGAAGGTGTTAGAAGAATGTGACAAGAGCATTAGTTCAAAGGTATATATACTTGTATTATAGTTGAAGTGAGTTATAGAAGGTTAGATTCTTGTTTCATACCATGACCTGTAAAAGATCCGGACTTAAGGGGTTATTTATTTATTTCTTTACTTTATGTAATAATGGTTTAGTAACACCAAATCTTGACCCCGGATTTGGGGCGTTACAGTTTGGTATCAGAGCCGCAGGTTATTGGTCACTGAAATAAGAATAGGTGAGAGTAGGATAGAAATGATAGGTCGTACAAGATAGGAAAGTCCCTAGGCATATTCAGGACAAATTGAGTTGAGTGCGAATTAGGGTTAGCAGATTCGATAAGGAGTTGGTAAGATAGGATTGATGAGAAAGTGTAAGGCGAATATCACAACATCATAGGTATATTGAAACCTCAGATCATACAATACTTGCATAGTCCTTCAAACTCTTCCCGATGTCATTACACAATTTTTTAATTTCTGCGGGCACAAATATATATGAAGTATTATGATTAAAAGTATACTACATATAATATCTAAAACATATTTATGTTAATTATTCAGGTGGTATAATAATGAGATATAAACTTGCAAGTGCATAATTCTTCAAATCTTCGTCTGATAGGTATAGATGAGGATCATTAAGCATATGTCGCCTGATGATGAGAATATCGTCTGACATACATTGCCAATTAGCTTCCCAAAGTCTAAGTGGATCTGAAATCGGACTGTATGCCAAAATATTGACAAACATTGCACGTAACTGTGGAGGCAATGATGTATGGGAGTTCTCAGAAATTGCTTCATGCCATTGGTTATCATTTTGTAGAAGACCAAGGGCCGCACAAGATTCCTTGAATGTTTCGTGGATGTGTGCATTAACAGTTTTAAGATCTTCAAAAGACATGGAACCTTTCTTCCTAAATAACAGCATGCATAGATATAATAGTTTACCACTTGATGAATGCACTTCAGAGAGTCTCCCAATAACATCTCCTCTTTTCCTTTCTTTCCAGATACCAGGTTGAGGATGCCAAGTAAATTTATTTGGAAATTCAGAATAACTATAATTCCTCGCATTTGGGAAAGTCTGATTTGCATCAAACCATGCTTCTAACTTGATTTTTTTTATATTGCCTTGTCGCAAACATCCTCCAAGACATCTCCAGCCTTAAACAAAACATGCTTCTCGCCTGGTAAATATATCGGTAACCTCTCTACCGATGGCCAACGGGAATGAATGTCAAAAGCAAATATCCTCCAAGATGCTTCTGACGCGCAAACATATCTCCCATCCAAAAAATGTTTTACCTCATCAATCGGACCTTTTGGTGCTTTTTTTGGGATTGTTGCAGAAGTACCCGTACGTGTTTTCCTCAAACACATTGTTGCCGTGTCATGACCCTTTAGACAGTATTTGAAAAGGTACTTTAATGATCTTGAATTATTGCAAATCTTCAGATTCATGTGACATTGAAAATGCACCAAAAGATCGCGATTGAATGGGACAACAAAGCGATTATCAAGATTGACCCCCTTCTTGTTAATGGTAATTCCAGTCCTCCTTCTTTTATATATGGGGAATCCACACTCATCAAAAAATGTATGAGAATTATACCTGTAATAAAACATTTTTAAAATTATAAAAAATCTGGTAATAAAACTGGAGTTATTAACAAAGTAAAGTATTTATAATTTAAGGATGTTAATGAAAATACCGCTTAGGAAAATGCTTTATACAGTTGCCTTTGACCATGCATGGAGATTTAGTATAATCAGGACCACATGGTCCGTGGATCATATAATTGCTCATGGCATTATATCCAACTGGATCAATTTCTGGATCGGGAATTTCAGCTGATACCATTTTATCAATTTGCTCAGTTATTTTAGGTCTATCGTCGGGGTGCAACCAAATTAATATATGAGCGTGAGGCAATCCACGCTTCTGGAATTCAATTACATGCATCACTATGGAAATACTGTAGAAAAACGGTTAGTACAGGCAAAATATATACTAAAAGTGCATTTTGATAGAACAATTTATGAATAATGAAATGAGTATAAAAAAACCTAGCTAAAATGATATCTCCTATACATCTGCCAAAACAATTTTTCTTTTTAATCATATCCATAAGTTGATCAACCTTCATTTTAAAGACTCTGGCTACAACATCAGGTGCATCAGCAACATCAACACCAGGCATATGTTTTAACATGCACTGAATTTCCGGCCATTTTGTATTAGTGGTCATAGTAAGGAACAATGAAAGATGTCCTAAAGTTCGATATATTGCTAATGAGTCTTTAAAATACTGAGTCATATAGCGCTTACTTCCGGTGAATGAAGCAGGAAGAATGATTGCTTTACCAATATTGGATGGATTTCTATCTCCCTTTTGTATTGCATCTCTGATATTATGGTAGAGGTAAGATCTTATAGTAGTTTGATGGTCTCTAATCCAGTCCAATCTGTACTGCTCAATTGCGGTGAAAGCATCCACAACATATTACTGCCATAAACAACCTCCAAGATGTGGTGTCAAACCTGTTACAGTAGAAGGTATAAATTCATCGAATATAAACTAATTATCACAAAGTTCAACAGCTGAATGAGAAATTATACTTTCGTTAAATAGCATATTTGTACCTTTTGAAAGACGTATCATTAGTTTATAATTATAAAACTCTCTCATTGTAATATACTTTCTAGCACCTTTTTCGTCAGGATCTTCAGATTCGGTAACTTCTACGGCTCTCTTAGAATGCTTCACAGGTCTATTTAATGGGATCTCACGATAATATCCAATATCTCCGTGAGGGAAAAGTAATGGATATTGAAGTTGCATGAAACGTGGATCGGTCTCAAAAATCCTCTGTAATCCGTCAACTCTAGAATCAATGACGGTATCTCGACAGCCTTTTGCATAAGGAGAAGTAACAATCAATCCTGCTACCTCATTTGATGGAGAAATGTGATTTGGTCGGCCACTTGCTGAACTGGATGAAATCAGAACCAATTTAAACTCATCTACTGCATTTTGCCTAACACTTTCACGAGCCATACGAAAACCTTTAACCAACCTGTTATGCTCATCCAACATGTGCAACAAAGATTGTACAATTTCTTCATTAACAACATCCCTGCAACCATTAACTGCATTCATCCTGTTGTTGATTTCATCCTCTGTATCATAGATATAAAGCTGACAAAACTTTGGAGTGTTATCGTCAGTTGGGACCAGACTTCCTATATTATGGTAATTAACACCTTGGACCTTGAAGCAATATGGCGCACCACCTCTGTTTATTGAATGGTCAATCTTTCCTCCAGTAGAACTCATGGCAAACATGCAATTGTAAAACCTTATGTTTTGTTTGAAATGCTTAAAATGAACACCCCCGGTAAGGAGAGTAGCCAGAGGTTCAGGAGGCTGTCTCTCCTTATCCAGTACGACCTGACCATTTTTACAACAAAGATAAAATGTTGGCGGCTTATTAGGAGAACTCTTATTGTTTCTTTCGTGAGTCCACATGACAGCATCACACTTCGAACAGATTTTATCAGGGGCTCCAAGATCCAAGTATCCGTCCCACATAGATTGATTATTGCTCAAATATTTTTCATCAATATCCTCAATATCACTTGCCATGTCTGTCGAAAAAAATGGAAATTTATAAAAATCATCATTGAGCAAAAGTAGGTGATGCTTCAGACAGTAAAATAATTATTAATGTCCCGCAGAATAAACACATTATTCGAAAACTAATAATTTATACCTCCACATGTTGTATCACTATCGATTGTAACATTGTCATCAACATCATTGAACTCATTCATTAAATTTTTTTGCCTAGAACTTTCACCTTTTTCAAATGTACTATTTACATTTGCTGTATTGAACGACGAAGGACCTGGTGATAGTTTTCCACAAAACTTTTTTGAAGGATTCTGTTCTTCTTCACTGTCAGCAATAATTTTATTTTTTACACCTTTTTGTTTGTGAACAGTTGTCACACAAGATTCAGGAATTGAGAATATGAGAGAACTGTCTCCAGTGTTTTTAATACTCTGAAATTCTGCATTTTTACAATTATGTTCTGCATAATATACATTAGTAGATGCAGAGTATTAAACATGACACATTGTTTAAATAATCCTTCAAAGTTTTGTAATTAAGGAATAATCCGCAAAATTTTATACCTTTGACAGGAACGTTTGGCGACATTATGCGAACAAATTGATTTGTACTTTGTTCACCAGTCTGAGAAGAGGAATACATCCCTGAAAAAAATATTGTACAGAATACTGAAATTTCTAGAATTTGACATAATTTCGTAACCAACTGATACATCCGGAATTGCATTTTATTTTTTAAAAAATTACCTGATTATTGTGGATTAGTTGCAGAAGAAAACTGAATATTAGGCAATGAAGTACATTGTCCGGATATTTTTCTCAAATCTGGTAAGGTGCTACGAAATACACCGAGATTTTCTTTGTTGAAATTTTTTGGACGAATCCTAACTTTATTCACGACATAGAAGATGGTAAACATATTTTAGCATCTGCACGGATAAACACTCATTCACCAAAATGAAATAAGAA
Source organism: Apium graveolens (assembly GCF_009905375.1). NCBI lineage: Eukaryota > Viridiplantae > Streptophyta > Magnoliopsida > Apiales > Apiaceae > Apium > Apium graveolens. Next base: position 169,641,806 of record NC_133656.1, read on the forward strand.
GTTCATGAAAGTAATGAAAATTAACCTGATTTTGAATTTGATGGAATATTAGGAGATATATTTTGATCAAAACTTGATAGAGGACTCAGAAGACACGACTGTGATTTTTTTACCGCAACAAGATGAATCATAGATCTATTGTTCATTGCTGCAAATATTCCCACAAAATCCATAATTTCAAAAGCAATTTAATTACAGATGTATCAGAAAAATGAGATATATCAAGAATTATACCATTACGTTCTTCTGAACAAATTATGTGGCTTTCAAGATTTTCTGCAAGAGAAATTTGTAGAATACTTTACATCTGCTGTGTTAACCGGGAATTCGGATATGAAATACTACCTAAAACATGTCTCCGCTATAAATTGTTGCCTAACATGTGTTAAAAATAGTTTTCGTGAAATAAATCCAACTAAATTTTACCTCTCGACGATCTTAAAGACATATTAGGCGGCACAGGTTTATCAGATCTTGATATAGGAGTTGTCATTTGATGGCCTATATTATTAACTGCAACACAACAAATATAGGAAAATTGATGGCAGAATTATAAAAAGGTATGATACATCTCGGAATGGAGTAAGAATGATACCATTATTGTGCTTTGGTGTTATTCTATTGCTTTCTCCATCTGCTAAGGTGTTACGAAAAACACCGAGATCTTGTTTGTTCAAATTTTTTGAACGAATTCTTACTTTTCGCACTACATAGAAGATGGAAATAAATGGAAACATGAAACATGACCAACATCTCCTAATAGGCTGGAATAAGATGTTCATCAAACTCTTTTAAAATTAACCTGGTTTTGAGGTTGCTGAAATATTAGGAGATATATTTTCATCAGATATTGAAAGAGGACTCTTCAGAATACTTTGCGGCTGCTGCTTTAACCTTTTAAACTGAGATGAAACAGTACCTGCATGGAGTTGTTAATCAGTAGTAATGGGTAAAATAAATCTGTATCTTACATATTGATAATCTTAAAAATATGTTATGCTTAAAATATTAACAGCAACACAACAGATCTAATAAATTATCGAAGACAAAATTGGAAAAAATGTTTGATACCAATCAGAATGGATAAATAATGATACCATTATTATACTCTGATGTCATTCTATTGCTCTGCAGATTTGCTGCAAGTCCGATATGCAAAACACCTTTCGAAAACTGTCTAATTCCTGATTTAATTGAAAATTCAAGCCACAATTATAAATACTTATATTAAAAGAATCAGACGGATAAACAATGATACAAATACCTTGTCCTGGTGTAACGCTTTGATAAATCATTGATTGCGGAGTTGTTACTGAATGACCTATTTTATTATTAACAGCAACACGACACATATATGCAAACTTAAGTAATCATTATGAAATGTGTATAATAACAATCAGAATGGATGAAGAATGATACCATTGATGTAATCTGATGTCATTTTTTTACTTTCCAGATTTGTAGCAACTCCGTTCTGAAACACACATTTTGAAAGCTGTCTTATTCCTAAATGTTAATAGAAACTTCAGGACACATCTATCAATCCATGTATAAAAATAATCAGGTGGATAAACAATCAGGCGGATAAACAATGAGATGAATACCCTGTTCTGGTGTCACGTTTTGATCAATAATTGATAACGGAGTTCTTACAGAATGACCTGTTTTATTAACATAAGCACATCAAATATATGTATAACAATGTACATTATCATTACTCATATGCTTGGTCGGAGAAGATATATGGTATGTTACATAACATCATCTGTCAAACATATATACACATTAACCAATCTGAAATTCTTTAGAGAAAGCTTACGTGTATCATATATGTTTGCTGAATTTGTGAGATTCTTGTCCACATTCTTCCCACGCGTACGACGTTTGACAACTGAAATAATACATGAACATTATTATCACTTTCAATAAACGAATCAAAAATGGAATTAAAGTGTACACTACCTTGATTCTCTGGTTCTGATGGATTTTTAAACAAATTTTCAAAATTTCGTCCACGAACACGTCGTTTTGAACCTATAAGAAAAGCATGATCAAATCAAATATCTACAAAACGATGTTATTATAAGTAAGCTGACAAAGGAGATGAATACCTGATGTACTGGTTCCTCGACAATCCATCCGGATATATTCAGTAAATCATGAAGCTGGTTTTAACAGATGAACAACGTATTCTGTAAGCTTTTATGACGAACATGATACACATCAAATCTGCATGAAGAATTTTATGAAAAAATTAGGTCAAAAATCTTGAGCTATTATCCTCAAAAATTAGGTCATGCTTGCAAAGAATGAGAGAATAAGGAAATCAATAATTATCATTGAATTAGTGTTATAACAGATTTGAGAAAATCATGCAAATCTTTCCTTATATAAGATATTTAAATTTTAAAATTCAAAAAATTTTCATGTTTAGTGTTTTGATGGGTAAAAAAATGGGTAAACTTATATGGATATATAGATTTTATACTTAATATGGGTCATGGGTAAATTTATTTACCCATTGGGTAAATTTTGTGGATATATCCATGGATCTAGTGATTTTATACTTAATATGGGTTATGGGTACCCATTTGGAAAATGGGTAAATTAAGGAGTAGTTATTAAGAATATATAGATAATATCATACGGAGCATTTGAACGCCATTTTGAGAATATTTTTGGAAATCCTAGTATTAAAAAACATCAAATTTGGAATCACGTCAGCTGCAACACTTGTGAAGTAGACTATTTGGGTCAATGTAACAATGTCTGACATTTTTGCATCGATCTCTAGTTTACTAGTTAAACTCGTAAATTTGTTACTAATATTTATTTTACGTGTTCATGAGCTTTATTAACTCGTCCATTTCAGAATAGAGAATATATATATATAAATTTAGCTTGTGCAATTGAAATAAATTTGGTAAGATTTTATCAAATCAATCAGGAAGACACTGCTCACCGCTCATACCTTTGGTTTAGTTAGTTGTTCACTTTGGCAACAATCTGGGCTATTAAATCATAATTTATGCATGTTAGAATTCTTTTTCGCAATTTTCTCTTTCAAAAGTTTTTAGTAGAACTACATGTGTATGGGTTACTGAACTCTATGTTACAGTTATAGACAAATCAGAGCTAGCAAGTCAGTCTACAAGTTGTCAGTAATTGTTGTGCTATTATTGCTGAGCTATCAAGTTTGTTAGGATTCAGTTAGAAATGGTCAATTAAGAGAGTTTAATCTTGAGTTGTATATATACACATTTTCTGTATCTTTGTAAAGGTAAGGAGATTCAATAAACTATTACTTTCATCTTCTTCAATTTCTTTTTTTCTACTGTACAAATTATCAAAATGTCATGGTATCAGAGTCATGAAGATCATGTTCATGATATGATTCGTTCTTATGCTTCCGCTGTAATTAACGACAACACAACTCATTCATCACATAATCCAATGTCATCTTCATCATCGACAACAACTATAGATATCAATCATCCATACTTTCTGAGTTCTGCAGATCATCCAAGTCTATCCTTAATTACAGAGATGCTCAATTGATCAAACTATCATCATTGGAGCAGATCGGTGAAGATTGCACTTTCTGCAAAACTCAAGCTTGGTTTTATCGATGAAACACTACCTAAACCTGCCGTAGATGCAGCTCAAATCTCTCTCTGGACTCGCAGTAACGATCTGGTAATATCATGGCTTCTAAACTCTATTAGTTCAGATATTCGCAAATCTGTTGTATACATGAACACTGTGAGAGAGATTTAGAACGATCTTGCAACATGATTTTCTCAACATAATGTTTCGCGATTGTTCTTTCTTCGTAAAGATATTGCTTCATTAATTCAAGATACACTATCAATCACAGATTACTTTACGAAATTCCGATGTTTAATTGATGAATTAGATGCATTGTCACCTATTACTAAATGTACACGCTCTAGCACCACTTGTGTTTGTCAAAATATTGCAAAATTGACAGTTATGAGAAATTAGTCAAGTTAAGCCAGTTTCTGATGGGACTCAACAAACAATATACAAATGTTCATGGTCAGATACCCTTAATGAATTCTTTACCTGACTTGAGCCACGCCTACTCGATGTTATTACAAGAAGAAAATCAGCGTGAGTTTAGGCCTAAATCTATTGTATCTAAACACTGTGTCATGAATGTGAAGTTTCATCCCTCAAACAGCTCTAACAAAGCTAGGGTTACAAAGAAAGCTTCAGATACCTCTGTGTCCTGTGATCACTGTAATATGACTGGTCACTCTCGTGACAGATGTTTCTTTCTTCATGGCTACCCTGAGTGGCACCGTCTTCATGGTCATCCCAAGCCAAAAATGTGAAATGCTAAGAAACATGCTGCAAATCAGTCTACAACATCTCAGTCTAGTTCACAATATGCATTCAGTGACAAAAAACCTGATGTTTCTGAAGTCCGCTACTCTTACCTGAATCTACCTTCACTACTCCACCTACTCTTACTCATAGTTAGTATCAATATTTGATACAACTATTGCAAGCAAATATCAGACCTCAGGCTTCACATATTCCTTGGATTCAGGAGTTCAACAATCAAACTGTAGGTACAACATATATGACCAACTCTACTAGTACTCAGCTTGATAACTGTGTGTATACCCGGATCATAGATGCAGGTGCTACACATCATATTACTCCACATCTATTTTTACTTACAAACTTTCATGAGCTGAAATCAGGTATTCACCTATTAAATGGTAATATCTCTCAAATATGTCATATTGGGGATATTCAACTTGATTCAGGCATTGTACTCAAATAAGTGCTTCATGTCCCACCATTTCATTGTAACTTACTGTCTGTAGCCAAACTAACTACAGACTCATCTCGTGCAATCTATTTTCCCCTACAAAATGTCTAATACATGACCATGCTTCGAAGAAGGAGAGAGAGATTGGTGAATACACAAAAGGCCTTTACAAACTAAGTGTCAAACCTGCTATCCTTTCAGCTAATGCTCACACTACTGCAGATTCTTCCCATACTTGGCATTCTAGACTTGGTCATCCCTCATTCTCTATACTTAAACACATTACATGTATTCTTACTTCTTCTAGTATCAGTTCCGATTCATCTCATTGTAATATATGTTTACAAGCTAAACATACTACACTTCCGTTCCCTGCAAGCAATGCAAATTATACTGCTATATTTGAACTAATACACTGTGATATCTGGGGGGGTCATACAAAGCTTTTACCCATGGAAAGTGTAACAATTTTTTGACTGTTGTTGATGAGTTCTCTAAAACCACTTGGATCTTTCTCATTAGTGATAAGTCCCAAGTTCTTATGTTACTAATGAATGTTTTTACTTATGTTAAAATTAATTTCACACCACTGTCAAGACCTTGAGGTTTGACAATGGTACTGAATTCTATAATCAAGAATTATCCAGTTATCTTGACTCTTTAGGCATAGTTCATCAGACTAGTTTCCCTTACACACCCCAACAAAATGGGGTTGTTGAACGTAAACACCAACATTGCATGTGCCTTAAAAATATAATCAAATTTACCAATCACATTCTGGGGAGATTGTCTCCTTACTGCTGCCCATTTAATAAATATCTTACCATCCAAACAACTTGATTTCAAAAGTCCATATGAAAATTGTTTAAACAAGTTCCAGACTACTCAGCACTCAAATATATTAGGTGTTTGATCTATATTTCAAATTTTCAAGCTCTATCAGACAAGTTTGCACCAAAAGGTCTAATGTGTCTTTCTTGGTTATCCTTTCAACAAGAAAGGATACAGGGTTATGGCTTTGGATACTAAAAAGTGTTATATCTCTTGGGACATTGTATTTGTGGAACACATATTTCCATTTCAGAAATTTGTTTCTTCCGAATCATCTACTTCTGAATTGTCATCCAATCTCATATTTCCTGTCTCTCCTATTCTGGTATCTGAGGAAACATGTCCTCAACAATCTATTTTTTTAACCTCTGAAAATTCATCTTCCACTACTCCTCTTTATTCCTCACCTGCTACATTTGACCCATCTAATATCATTTCTGTATCTGATATTATTCCTTTAGCCTTAACCAGACCTATGAGAAAGAAACAATTACCTAAAAAACTCCAAGGATTTGTAGGTCTACTCTCCTGGGTTAACTCAACTATCTGCACTCCTTCTTCACAGCAGTCATTAGGTACCTGCTCTTCTTCTCCTTATCCTATTCAAGAATTTATCAGTTATAATGCCTTTACTTCCCATTATATTGCATACCTAGCTGCTACTGGAAAAGAGCAAATCCCTTACACTTACAATCAAGTTGTTACAAACTCTAACTGGCTTCAAGCCATGAAATTGGAGCTCAATTCACTTGAGAATAATCACATATGGGAGCTGGTTCCCAAACCTGAAAAAATACATGTTGTTGACTGCAAGTGGTTATTCAAAATCAAGTACAATTAAGATGGAACTATAGACAGGTATAAAGCCAGACTTGTGGCCAAAAGATTCACTCATATGTTTGGTTTGGACTATTTTGAGACATTCTCTTTGGCAGCCAAGATGACTATAGTTCAAATTTTTCTAGATGTTGTTGCTGCTCAGTCCTTGCCAATTAATCAACTAGATGTCACCAACGCATTTTTGCATGATGACCTTAATGAAGAAGTCTATATGAAGGTTCCTCCAGGCTATTTTCAATTATCTACTCATCTGTGCATTCCTTCTACTGGGGATATTTTTACACTAGTCTACCGTCTGAGAAAATACCTTTACGGCCTAAAATATGAACTTAGGTGTTGGTTCACTAAGTTCTCCAAAGCCTTGGTTAAGTATGATTTTGATCAATGTCATTCTAAAAACAGTCTATTCACCTTTAATCAAGGCTTTATATTTTTTTCCATCATGGTGTATGTTGACGACATACTTGTCACTGGCAATGCTCCTTCTTCCATTACTAAAGTGATCTCATTTCTGGCTTCCAACTTCAAGATTAAGGATTTGGGACCACTAAAGTTTTTTTGGCATTGAGGTTGCTAGGAATCCCACTGGCATTTACATTTACCAAAGAAAATACACACTTAAAATCCTTGCAGATGTTGGTTACACTGATTGTAAGCCATCTAAATACCTATGGAGCAAAATCACAATTTTCAGAAAAACACCAGCACTCTTCTTTCAGCATCTGATATGTCTCTATACAGACGTCTTGTTGGGAGATTACTTTACCTCACTATTACCAGACCAGGGCTTGCATATCCAGTACATGTTTTATCTAGTTCCTCACTCAAACTCGTGTTGATCATCTAACAACAACATTTAAAGTTCTAAGATACATTAATCCACTCATGGGCAAGGTCTATTCTTTCCAGCCAAGTCTGCTTTATCACTTACAACTTTTCATGATTCAGACTGGGGAGGTGACATGCTTACCAGACACTCCTTAACTGGTTACTGTGTTTTGTTTGGACGCTCCTTGGTGTCTTAGCATTGCATGAAATAACATATTGTTTCCAAGTCTTCCGCTGAGGGTGAATATCGCAGCCTTGATGACACTTGCTAAGAATTAACTTAATTTCTTGCCATTTTCAAAGCATTGGGCATTGATGGTCTTACACCTGTTAAGCTCTACTGTAAAAATTAATCAACCCCCTATATTACCTCAAATCCATTATTCCACGAACGAATTAAGCATATTGAAATTGATTGTCACCTTATTCGTGACAAATTGCAACTTAGCATTATCACTACCGCTCGTATACCTACTTCTGATCAGCCTGCAGATATATTTACCAAGGCACTATCTTCTATTCAACTTTATTCTCTATGTTCCAAGTTGAATGTCTGCAATTTGTTCCAGCCCTTCCACTTGAGGGGGGATGTTACAGTTATAGACAAATCAGAGAAATTAGAGCAAACAAGTCAGTCTGCAAGTTGCCAGTCATTGCTGAGCTGTCAAGTTTGTTAGGATTCAGTTAGGAATGGTCAATTGAGAGAATTTAATTTTGAGTTGTATATATACACATTTTCTGTATCTTTGTAAAGGTAAGGAGATTCAATAAACTGTTACTTTCATCTTCTTCAATTTCTCTTTTTCTACTGCACAAATTATCAAACTGTCATTCTTACACAGGCTTTTCTTCACAAAAGATTTTATACCAAAAACATTTGTATATCATGTTGAACAAGCCACAAGAACCGCCTCAAAAGCATTGAATGTGACATTATTATCTTCTTCGAGTTGGCCCCCATGTCATTTCTTCTAACCTCAGTGGGAAGATTTACTCCGCATTCTCGGAAAAAATATGAGGGTGAGGGTTAGGGTGTGTTCTAGAATGAGGAAAGACTAGTGCTCCTTCTAGATTATTTGTAATTCGTAAAGTAATTTTTAAAAAGTTTGAATTGGATGCAGTAAAACACCGAATTCCAACAGTTTACAGCCAATGTTAAGGTCCCTCCAGGAAAATGTAGAACAAAGATTGTGCTAGGAAATAAAATATTTATTGGCTCTTACAAATTTCACTAGCGTAAAAACCCGTGCAACGCACGGGTCTGTCTATAAACTAAAATAATTTCTCGAATGAACCGTGTAATAACCCCAAAATTTTTGGACTTTTTGTAACCCTTATGAATAGTGGTTTTGCTGATGATGTTGATTAAGGAAAATTATCAGACCACGCTATATAGGAGTACTGTTATGGAAATTCTAAGATCGTATTAGTACTCCATAAAGTAAATAAGTGTATGTAAAGACCGTCAGAATCCAAATCCGAACACTTTGATTTTTCCCGAAAATCCACCAGATACCGAAAGAATTGAGTATAAGGTGACAGGATAAAAAGGATTTAAATTCAAGGATTTTAAGAGGGGATCATAAAAAGGAATATAAAATATTGAGAAAGGTTTAGGGGAACCCAAGTAATAAGATCCCGGATATGATCCCTCAAATGACGAACGAGAACGAAAGTTAAGCGAACCGTAAAACAAATAAGCGACCAAGAGACAAGCTTGTACAAGAAGCCAAGGATTGTGACATCATCAAACCACAAGGAAGAGACATGTGGCAATTGGATGACATAAGAATGATGACCTAAGCATGACAAAAAGAAGTGTGTTGTTGGTTGATTGTGAGCCATTCATTTTTTTACCATGGTAAATCCTCAAAATTAGCCAAGCCATAAACAAAGAAACAAAACAAAAAAATCATAACACAGACTTGACTTTTCATTTTAAAGAAGCAAGCTCTCGGCCAAAACCAAGAGCAGCAACTTCAAACTACCATATCTCCTTCAATACTCACTCAAATAGTATGTTCTATAGCTCTTTGGAAAGGTATTGAGATGGCCTACAACTCTTGTTCACAAGTTTCGTCCAAATAAGCATATTAAGACCCTCGTTTTGACAGTTCTTTCAATCTGACTTTTAGAAACTTCAAAACCTAACTTTGTGTTCTTGATTTCTTTGGAAAGATCAAGCTTGTAGGAGGCTCCCTAAGACTTCCTAGCTACTCTAATCACTCCAAGGAAGGTATAACACCTCCAAACTCTAACTTTACTTTGAGTATTACGATGGTTTTGATGGATATAGTAAATGAGAAGCATGATGCTTGTGTGTTTAGAGTTTGGATTGGATTTGTAGTGATTTGGATGTTGAAATCTTGTTTATAGTTAATGGAACTTAAGTATAGCTAGTAGTTCATGTGTGGGGTTGTATAAATTGGAAAATCTTGAGGTTTGGGGACTGATGTAGTAAGGTTTGGATGAGGGTTGGTTGTATTGTTGGTTGTGAGGTTAATGGTGGTTGTTTGGAGTGGTTTAAAACTTGGTAATCGCGTAAACATAGTCGTCGTAATGCCCAATTTCATACAACTTCTTGATCTTAGTTTGCGGTACAGAGAGCTAACTATTGAATCTGTGACTTTGCCATGTTTAGTTAGATTATGTCGTAAGCTTCGTTTTGATATGTGGTTCGCTTGAATCCGATGTACGGTTTAGGAGAAACGACCGTTTTAAGTAATGGCGTTTCGCGACCGAACCATTACCCCTCGCCTTACTTTGAAACCTTGGTTACGGCCCTTAAATGACTAATTGGAGTATGAAAAAATTATGTAAAGTGGACTAGGCAGTTGTAGGGTATTCGCGAAAGAATCTCCTTAAAATTCTTAATGGTTAATTTATTAAAAATGGTGGAGTAGAGGGTACTCGACGACTTATGTGATTCGTTAAGCGTAGAAGTGACCATAAGCGAACATTAGGGTTCAATTGGTTAAAGTCTAGTTTCTTAAGCGACCGTGGGTTAATTCCGACTTATGTTGTTGTTCATAGGTTATCGGACCCACTCTAAGCTTAAGTCTATCCGGGAACACTCAGGCAAGTTTTCTACTCGTTATACTGTTGTGATGTATATATGTATATGCATTATCTTGTGGTAAGTGCATGATTGTTATTAGCAAATCTTGCGATATATTGGAGCATGTGATATGGTATATATGCATGTCTATTTCGTAATCTTGATATCTAATTGTTGATTCAAATGCTTATAAGTTGCATAATACCTATGCTAGAGATAAGCAGTAGTTGCGTATACCCTTAGTATAGGGGACCCAAAGGTGAACATTTTCTAAACCGGGAGTCGATGTTCCCGAGTATAATATATATATATATTTATATATATATATTGATATAATTTTCAAAACTATTAATCGAATAAGGTTTATTCGATAACTTTATTTTATTTAATGAATATTATTTTGAATATTCATTCGAGGACTTATGACTCCGCTTACTTTATTTAATGAATATTATTTTTGAATATTCATTCAAGGACTTATGACTCCGCATATTTTATTAAATAATATTCTTTATTTTATTAAAGAATAATGTTTCGATAATCAAACTTATTTTCGATTATTCAAATAAAGATCGTACTTTCGTATAAGTATATCTTTGGTTATTTATTATTCATTTCAAGTATGAGTTTTAAAACTTCTACTTCAATTATCTTTATAAAGATTATTCTTTATGGGAATATTATTTAAATAATAATATTCAGATATTTTCTAATATATTGGGACTGATTTATTTTATTAAATCAGCATTACTCCAAACATTCTTAAAAATGTTTTCGAGTCTTCAAAATGATTTTTAAAAGTTAGGGCGGATCCCAAAACTCATTTTTATATTTAAGATCCTCCTTTCGAAGGGTATTTAAATACTCGCTCAAAATCTGAGGGATCCGGCTCTGTGGTGTATTTTACATTCGCAACAAGGTTGATGTTTTGAGAAAACAGTTTGATTACTTGCCCAATGTTCGGGAAGTAAGCCCATCTAATTGAGTCGGCATAAGCGACAGGCCGGGGTACGGTCTATCAAAGTGTAAGTGGCTGGGTGGCAGTCCATCAACGCGTAAGAGGCCGGGTGGTGGTCCACCACAAGGTCTTAATACGACCAGGGTGATGACCGGTGGGGGATTCATCCATCTACTAGTAGAAAATGTTACTTATTGGTATCTTTGCCTGATCAGCAAGATATCGGGTTTATGCCAAAATTCTTTTCTTTCCAAATTCATTGGATATTACAACTCTGTTCATACTTTACATGACAGAGGTTTTCAGGAAATATATGAGATATATATATATATATATATATATATATATATCGGGACTTAATAAAGTATCTCGTAACTTCATTTCATTCAATGATATTTCAAAGATTGAATCTATTCAAGTCTTATCTTGTAGTCTCATCTATGTGATGAACTTTTGAAACTGATGATACCTTGAACGGTGGTAGTTCAAGTAGTATCCGGAAAAGATATAAGTATATTGGAGTATCTTGTAACTTCATCTTTTCAACTTATATCTGGTTAATGATTATCGTATGCATGACAAAGATTTTCAGAAAAACGTTGAGACAAGGTTAGATATATGAGATCACCTTGCAACGATATTTTTATACAGTTATAAAATGGAACTCTGTGTATATTATGCATGGAAGAGGACTTCCAAGATTTTGAAAAGTATATATACATATATACTGAATATTTTGCGACTTGGTCGTGGTAAGGTATCAACTTGGTTCATTTCTTCTTGACCAAGACTTTCATGAGTACTATGAGAATGCTCATATATTGTAAATCATTATACATATTATTTTGGTGGGCTTGTTTCTCACCCTTGCTTTCTTCTTTCATCACACAACATCAGATAGACAAGATGAACAGGACCAAGCTCCCAATTCGCGAGCGGATAGGGAACGTTCCGCAGTTTTCTATAGGCGTTGATGTTGCTGTAGCTGGGGTAGGAACTACCAATAGGCTAGGCTTTCAACTTTTGATGTACCAGACTTATGTATCTTTATGAATTGTAATAATGGCAAAGAAATATAAATTTATTCAGAAACCCTTTTAAGGTGTAATGGCATATAATTGTGGAATAAAATGACTCGTGTTATTTTTGAATATTCATCTCTGAGACTATAACTTATGGTGTGTGTGTTTATTGTGGGGTCACAGTACAGAGTAGTTGATTGTTTATTAAGATTGAGTGTTATTAAGGGAAATGGAACTCGTGACAACCCGGATCCCCGACCCCTGATTTGGGGGTGTTACAAACCGAGGCATATATTAAAAGTAATTTTGTAATTAAAATACGGTAGATGAGAATATTTTAAATTTAACTTAATTTCTTATAGTAATTTTTAAGACAATTTTTAATTTTGATAAGAACATGAAGGTATGTAAACTTGTATGATATTAAGGAAATAACTGTATAATTATTAGACATTAAATTGGATAAATATCGAGGAGCATATTGTGAACATATGATGTAATCCTATTAGTATTGGGTAAATTGTAATTTATCTAATAAGATTTTTAAAACAAACTTAAAACTCAATTTACCATAATAGTTATGACATGAAATTCTAAAAAAGAGATTGGTGGTTCAATACTTAGCTAAAACAAATTCAACTCATTTTTCATAAATAAAAAAGATATGAAATAGAACATCAATACCTACAACCTAATGCATAAATTAGACTCAACAATCCATTATAGTTTAGTCCAAAAAAGATAGCAATTTGGTATATATTAGTTGTTGACTCGTATGTATAAAAACTCTGAATACTTCTACTCTTATTGATTTGGGACGTTACAAATAATACCCTGTCCTATTGGGTCGACGTCCTTGTTGAGCCCATAAACATACATACGAAACTCGAACACTACCTCTACACTTTTGGCCGGGTGTAACTCTGATATCATTTATAACATCCAACCCACCGTTGAATGCATACTCGACCTAATAACCCATCATAATTCAATCCAAAAGAGCTAAAAATTTGATATACGTTAATTATTTACCTGTCTCAATAAAGGTTCTGAATACTCTTATTCTTTTCGATTTGGTATGTTACATGACACCTTTGTAATTTTTAAATATACAAGGGTTAAATCCATTTTATTGATTTTCTTTGTCCCTAAATTTAAATTTATTTTTTTATTATATTATTAATTGTGTTTAAATTTTTAGTTTAACTTTTTTGTTAGAAATTTATTTTATTAGCTTTTTACAATAAATTATATATCATTTTAAATATACCAATATTTAAATTATATATATTAATAAATAATAAAATTATTTGATTTATTTACTCGAAATTAGAAATGATTTCAACATTTCTATATTTGTTTCATACACTTAAAATAGTAATGCTAGAGATACAAAAAAAAATTACAAAAAATTGTTACAAATTGACGCGGCAGGGGTGATGTGGCAATATGGAATAATTTAATTGGTGCTAGTGTGAATGCATGAGGGTCCATTTATATTTAGCCAATAAAAATCTAACACGTGTAATTTTGTACTCCTAGTATTTTCCTATTTGAAATGATTTTGTAACTGAATAATTTTAAATTAAATTGAGCATGTAACCTAATAATCGATCCATAACCAATGTTCCATTAATATGATACAAAATTTCTTCCGGAAATATTATACATTTTAATTGTATTGTATAAGTGTGTACTGTCTCATTCATGCAAATATATATTAAATCAACTATACGTTTTGATCCAAATTTTTTTATATATAGTATCACAATTTTAACTTATATATATATATATATATATATTTGATTATGCATATGAATTTTGTTGTGAATATGTTGTGTACTTGATGATTACCTAAACAAAACATCTAAGTAGATTTTACTTAGTGAAATAATGTAGCACTCGACGGATAAGAATTATAGTCCCGATGGATAACTCATTATAGTCCCGACGGATGATTAACTTATTATCCATCGAGTGAGTAGCTTATGTAATAATAAGTTTGTAGCACAGTGTTGTATGCACCTTTGTATAGAATCTGTAGTAGCATATAAGCCACGTTGACTTTAACTAGATATGCAGAATAGGTTGATTAACTGTACATAAGCAATGTCTTGTAATTCTGTATAAGTGAAATGAAGTCAAGTGCCAAAATGGCTACTAACGGATGATTAACAAAGCTTCGACGGATGACCAAAATAGCTACCAACGGATGCTTAACAAAGCTTCGACGGATGATCAAATGACTATCAATGGATGTTTAACATAGCAGTCGACGGATGATCTGAAAGTCGACAGATGATTATATCAAGATTCAAACATCAGTTGAACAGTGAAAGCTGACATACAGCCGTTGAGTTGGATACAAGTACACTGTGGAAGCCCATTAACTGGGTAATAGAGGATAAAAAGCAGCAAAGATCAAGACTTTTAGATTTTATATTTGTTCAGTTCTTTTGACTTTGTAATCTTGGTAATATATAAACCAAGAGAGTAGCAAATAAAAAAACAACTGAGATAGCTAAGAAACAACAACAGAGAAATTTTTGTAAGCACTATCTTTAGCATTTCCTGTGTTCTTAGCAGTTCTATTTTGTAAGCAGTTGTGAGCATTTCTGCACACAGAGTCCTCTCGATATATTAAAGATATCTCTGGTGGAATTGTTTAAATCCACCGGAAAGTTTTTAAAGACTCTTGTTTTTAATTACTTATGTTTTGATTCATTTAAGTTTACATTCCGCATTGTGCTAATCAAAACAAATATATCCATAATCAAGTTGAAAATTTTTATTTCAAGAAAAAGGTTCAAGAATTCCATTCAACCCCCCTTCTGTAATTCTTGCTATATTGTTAAGGGACTAACAATTGGTATCAGAGCAAGCTCTTAATCTACAAAGAGTTTAAAGATCAAAACAATTCAGCAAGATGAACAAGAAAGATGTTGGATTCAAGATTCCTTTTCTTGATAAAGATAATTACCATCATTGGAAGGTAAAGATGCATCTTCATATGCTTTCTTAAGATGAGGCCTATATGGACTGCATAGAAAGAGGCCCTCATGTTCCAATGAGAGCTGCAACAGGAAATGAACCATCTATTCCAAAGCCAAGGCATGAATGGTCTGATCCTGATATTGAACAAGTCAGGAAAGATAAAAAGGCCATGAACATTCTGTTCAATGGTGTTGATGCAGACATGTTTGATAACATCATCAACTGCAAGACTGCCAAGGAAGTTTGGGACACAATACAGATAATCTGTGATGGTACTTAGCAAGTAAGAGAAAATAAAATGCAGCTCCTGATTCAGCAATATGAGCATTTTCACAATGAAGAAAGTGAGTCACTCACTGACATTTTTAGTAGATTCCAAAAGCTACTAAATGCTCTTAAATTGCATGGAAGAGTCTATCAGACTAAAGACTCCAATCTGAAATTTCTCAGATCTCTTCCAAAGGAATGGAAACCAATGACAGTCTCATTGAGAAACTCACAAGATTATAAGGAGTTTACTTTGGAGAGACTGTATGGCATTCTGAAGACCTATGAGTTTGAGATAGAGCAGGATGAAAGAATGGAGAGAGGAAAGAAGAAAGGAGGATTCATTGCACTAGTGGCTGAACTGGAAAAGGAGAAGGAAGTGAAGATGGAAGCTGTGGAATCAACTTCAAAGGCCTGTGAAAGCAAGGGTAAAGGGCTAGCTGCAGAAAGTGAAGATTCATTGAGTCAAGATGACATGGAGGACATTGATGAGCACCTAGAATTCCTTTCAAGAAGATTTTCCAAGCTCAAGTTCAAGAAGAACTTTGGAGCTGCCAAGCCAAATAGAAACATGGTGGATAAATCAAAATTCAAGTGTTTCAAATGTGGCTTGGCAGGGCATTTTGCAAATGAGTGTAGAAAGTCAGATTCCAGTAAGAAAAGATTTGAGTCTGTGGATTATAAGCAAAAATACTTTGATCTACTCAAACAGAAGGAAAGGGCTTTTATTACACAAGAGAATGACTGGGCAGCTGATGGTTTGGATGAAGATGAGGATGTCAGCTATGTCAATCTAGCCCTTATGGCCAAGTCTGATGAAACAGAGACAAGTTCCTCAAGTAATCAGGTAATCACTACAGACCTTGCACATTTATCTAAAGCTGAGTGTAATGATGCAATAAATGACATGTCTACAGAATTGTATCATTTGCGTGTTACACTTAAGTCCCTCACTAAAGAAAATGCTAAAATCAAAGAAAACAACTTGTTTTTGAGTGAGAGGAATAATGTGCTTGGGTCTCAGTTTGTTGAGTTTGAGAAACTAAAAATTGACTGTAGAATTGCCAAGGAGGAATTAACCGAGTCTTTGAAAAAGGAAGAAATTTTAAAGAAGCAGCTCGATCGTGAACAGGAGGTGATTAAAGCATGGAAAACATCCAGAGATGTTCATGCTCAAATCACCAAGGCTCAAGGAATTGAGTCTTTTTGTGATGAAGCCTGGAAAAAGAATAAGGAGAAACTAGAACCTATTTTGGTAGATGGATTGCTGACAGATGTAGACTCAACGGATGATGAGGACTATCCGTCGGATAACAAAAAGTGTTATCCGTCGAATTATAAAAATCCTCATCCGTCGGCTGTGAGCAAACCCATTAGCAAAGCCAAATTAACCAAGCTAAATGAAAAGTATGGATCTATTTCCAAGAACTTTGTTTCAGGAGAGTCAAGTCAAGCCAAGAAAGGGAAGAAGGCTAATGTTGGTCACATGACTGTCAAACAGTT
The DNA here is from genome assembly GCF_009905375.1 of Apium graveolens. Classification (NCBI taxonomy): domain Eukaryota; kingdom Viridiplantae; phylum Streptophyta; class Magnoliopsida; order Apiales; family Apiaceae; genus Apium; species Apium graveolens. The sequence goes on from NC_133656.1 coordinate 169,658,911, forward strand.
AAGTGACAGACTTGAGAAGATAGAGGTAAAAACAGAGACTAAAAGGAAAAATAATAGGAATGGTAAAGTAGGGATTAACAAACATAATAACTACACACCTGACAAATATGCTCCTAGAAAAATCTGAGTTAAATGTGGTAGTGTAAATCATTTGTCTGTTAATTGCAAATCTGCCATGCCTACTCCCATGTCTGTTCAGTCTCAATTCTCTAACATGAATGTCATGCCTCCCATGCCTGTTAATGTTATGCCTACACAGAACATGAATGCACAGTTTGCTAATATGCCATTTGCACCTAATCCATATTATGCTGCATACAATATGCCTCAAATGCCATTTAGCATGCCTTACTGGAATAACATGTTTGCACCAAGCATGCCATTTCCTGTTAGCCATAACATGCATGATAATTCTGTTGTATCTAGTGGTTTCAAAGGCCCAACCCAAATGACTAAGGAAGAATCTGAAATTCCTAAGTCAAATGAGTTAAGACCTAAGAAACAGAAGAAGAAAGCTAACAAGGCAGGACCCAAGGAAACTTGAGTACCAAAATCAACTTGATTTGATTTTGATGTGTGCAGGGAAACAGAAAGAATCTTTGGTACTTGGATAGTGGTTGTTCAAGACACATGACTGGTGATTCTACCCTGCTCACAGAGTTTGAAGAGAGAGCTGGCCCAAGTATCACTTTTGGAGATGACAACAAAGGTTATACTGTGGGATATGGCTTGATTTCAAAGGACAATGTCATCATTGAAGAGGTTGCCTTAGTGGATGGTCTCAAACACAATCTGTTGAGTATCAGCCAGCTTTGTGATATAGGCAACTCAGTAACCTTCAACAAAGAAACCTGTGTTGTAATTAATAATCAAAACAACAAAGTGGTTCTCACTGGTGTGAGAAGAGGAAATGTGTATCTAGCTGACTTCAACTAAACTAAAGCAGAATCTGTAACTTGTCTTCTCAGTAAAGCAAGTCAAGATGAAAGTTGGCTATGGCACAAGAAACTATCCCATTTAAACTTCAAGACCATGAATGAGCTGGTAAAGAAAGAGCTAGTTAGAGGCATTCCTATGGTGGAGTTTACAAAGGATGGACTGTGTGATGCCTGCCAAAAAGGGAAGCAGATTAAAGCATCATTCAGGAAGAAACTTGATTCAGCAATTGAAGAGCCTCTATAACTACTTCACATGGATTTGTTTGGACCAGTCAATATATTATCAATCTTAAAGAAAAAATTTTTGCCTAGTAATTGTAGATGATTTCTCAAAGTTCTCTTGGACCTATTTCCTAAAGTCCAAGGATGAAGCTAGTGAAATCATCATCAATCACATAAGGCAAGTTAACAATCATCCTGATTTCAAAGTTAGAAGAATCAGGAGTTATAATGGAACTGAGTTCAAGAACTATGTCATGAGAGCATTTTGTGAGGAAAATGGAATCTTGCATGAGTTCTCAGCAGCAAGGACTCCACAACAGAATGGAGTAGTGGAAAGAAAGAATAGATCTCTTATTAAAGCTGCAAGGACAATGCTTGAAGAATCAAAACTACCAACATACTTCTGGGCTGAAGCTGTAAACACTGCATGCTACACTCAGAACATCTCTCTAATTAATCAAGCAAGATGCATGACACCTTATCAATTGTTCAAGAACAAGAAGCCAACTCTGAACTTTCTTCATGTCTTTGGCTGTAAATGCTATATTCTGAGAAATCAAACTGATCAAAATTGGAAGTTTGATGCTAAAGTAGATGAAGGAATTTTTGTTGGATATGCTGTTGGTAAAGCATATAGAGTCTACAATCTAAGAACCAACATTGTTGTTGAATCTATACATGTTATGTTTGATGATAAAAAGATTGAAGGACTAAAAGATGGAGATTACCATGAGAGCCTCAAATTCGACAATGTTGAGATGGTCAGTGATGAAAGTGATGATGAGAGTGATCAAGAAACAGTATCTAAGGATAATGCAGACAAATCTACTACAAATGAAGCACAAAACTCAACATCCGTCGAGTTACATAACGCTTCATCCGTCGGAAGGCAATCTGTATTATCCGTCGGAAGACAACCTGCCTCATCCGTCGGTACTCAAAATTCACCATCCGTCGGGTTATCAAAAGGAGCAGGAAGTCAAGGCAGATCACCCATAGAAAGCACCCCAATATCAAATCAAAGATCCACAAACTCAGGGGGAGTTTCTAGCAATCAAAACTCAATCACACATCAAGACAACATTGAGGTCTCTTCATCTAGGGCTAATCTACCTCAACCAAGAAAATGGACAAAAGATTACCCCTTTGAACTGATTATTGGTGATGTTTCTTCCAGAGTTCAAACTAGGAGAGCAACTCAAGAAGAATGTCTATACAGTAGCTTCCTGTCTAAGGAAGAACCAAAGAAGGTAGAAGAAGCCTTGTTAGATCCTGATTGGATTTTAGCTATGCAGGAGGAGCTAAACCAATTTGAAAGGAATAAAGTTTGGAAGCTGGTACCCAAGCCTACAGGAAAGAATCCAATAGACACCAAATGGGTATTCAGAAACAAGATGGATGAAAATGGCATAGTAGTAAGGAACAAAGCAAGATTAGTTGCTAAAGGCTATTGTCAGCAAGAAGGAAAAGATTTTGATGAAACATTTGCTCCTGTTGCAAGACTTGAAGCCATCAGAATCTTCTTAGCCTAGGCAGCCCTTGCCAATTTCAAGGTCTATCAGATGGATGTCAAAAGTGCCTTTCTGAATGGAGATTTGGAGGAAGAAGTGTATGTAAGTCAACCTCCTGGCTTTGAAGATCCAAATTTCCCAGAGTATGTCTATTATCTACTGAAAGCACTTTATGGACTGAAGCAAGCACCTAGAGCCTGGTATGACACTTTATCAAAGTTCCTTTTGGAAAATCACTTCACAAGAGGTACTGTAGATAAAACTTTATTTTTCAGAAATGTGAATGGCTCTAGCATACTTGTTCAAATTTATGTAGATGATATTATTTTTGGCTCTACAGATGAGAAACTTTGTAAAAAGTTTGCCAAACTGATGCAGAGCAAGTATGAAATGAGTATGATGGGAGAACTAACTTACTTTCTTGGTTTATAAGTTAAGCAAGTTAGTGATGGAATATTCATTAGTCAAACTAAATATATTTTTGATCTTTTAAAGAAGTTTGATCTAATGGATTGCACATCTGCAAAAACTCCCATGGCCACTGCAACTAAGCTTGAACTAAACACTACTGAAAAGTCTGTGGATATTTCAAGTTATAGAGGCATGGCTGGCTCACTTCTATACTTAACAGCTAGTAGGCCAGATATAATGTTGGCTACATGTTTGTGTGCTAGATTTCAGGCTGATCCTAGAGAGTCTCATTTGATAGCTATTAAGAGAATTTTCAGATATCTCAAAGGAACACCAAACCTTGACATTTGGTATCCTAGAGATTCTGGTTTTGATCTAACTGGTTATTCAGATGCAGATTATGCAGGTTGCAGAATTGATAGAAAAAGCACAACAGGAACCTGTCAATTTTTAGGAGACAAGCTTGTGTCCTGGTTCAGTAAAAAGTAAAATTCAGTTTCTACTTCTACAGCTGAAGCTGAATATATTGCTGCTGGCAGTTGCTGTGCACATATTTTATGGATGAAAAATCAATTGCTAGACTATGGTTTGCAAGTTGAAAGGATTCCTATTTTTTGTGACAACACAAGTGCAATTGCCATCACTGAAAATCCAGTGCAACATTCAAGGACAAAGCATATAGACATCAAGTACCATTTCATAAGGGAACATGTAATGAATGGTACTGTAGAGTTACATTTTGTTCCAACTGAGAAGCAACTTGCAGATATTTTTACCAAGCCACTGGATGAATCCACCTTTTCTAGGTTGGTAAGTGAGTTAGGTATGCTTAATTACTCTTGAATTTATCTGAATTATTCTTGCAAGTTGAAAAGAAGCCAGAAATTTAGTTGATTTTTAGTCTTGGATGAAATTTTGGCTAAGTCAAAATTTGTCTCTCGACGGATGACCATTATCCATCGGGTTGAGTCATCCGTCGATATACAAATTGTAAATAAAAATCAATTACTTTTCTGGAATATTTTAAAGCTCGACGGATAACATTTTATCCTCATCCGTCGAAGTGTCTAAATCTTAACCGTTAATTCCCTGAACATTATCCATCGAGTATACTTACAGTTTATAAGCATTACACGACGGATAATGGGTGGAATTTTTAAAGTTTATTTTAAAATGGTAATTTTAGGCAGTTTCTATTGGGTAATTTATTTCTCTTTATTATTTTTATCCATTGAGTTTGAGCAAAGTATAAAAGCCTATTTCATTCTAATCATTTTCTTTTATCATTCTCAAATTCAACTGTCTTATTTCATTCTCTCTCAAGCAAAAAAATCCTCTTTCTCTTCAAGCTTTTCTTCCCTAACAATGACACCCGTAGTAAAAATCATGTCACAGACTGGGTTCATCTATGAGAAGATTAACTTCACTGCCTTGGTCAATAAGGGGATTCAGCAATCTGAAGACTATCATAAGATGATGGACTTCGTGAAGAACTGCAAGTTAAGTTTTGCTATGCTGGAATCACCCACAATTTATTGTGAAGTTGTTGAGGAGATGTGGACAACAACAATCTACAACTATACTGACAAAACAATCACTCTGACCATCAAAGGTAATGATTTCTGTATCAATAGTGATGTAATAAAAGCATGTTTCAAGATTCCTGATGATAATGTAACTGCACCACACACTGACACTGATATTGTCAATATGCTCAATTCCATTCATTATGCACTTCCTACTGCAAAACTAAGTGAAATTAAAAGACTAGGTCTTAGGAAGGAATGGAGTTACTTGTGTGATGTAGTAACTAAAGTCTTTTCTGGAAAAATCAGTAATTTTGATTCTGTGAACATTTCCATGCTTAACATGCTATACATGCTAGTTACAGATAAATATTACAATTTCAGTGACCTTGTTGTGTATGAGTTAGGTTTTAAACTAGGTGACTTAGCCAAAAGAGGAAAGAATATTTACTATGCTAGAAATTTTATGCTTTTGGCTAACCATCTTTGTCAAGAGATTGAACTTGAGAACCCAAACAACAAATTAGCTTGTTGGGTTCAAGAGAGAAGAATCATTGCAGACTTGAACAGAGCCAACCATCACAAGGATGTGCCAATGTTCTATTTTCCTGTAATGCTGACACTTCAGGTAAGTGAGGTAAGTTCATCCAGGCCCTCAACTATTCCAATCTCTTCTATTTCTTTGACTTCAGGCATAGCTATAGCAACTGTGACAATGACCAAACAGTTGCCTACCAAAGCTGCCAAAACAACTGCAATTTCTAAATCCAAATCAAAGAAAACCCCCTCTGGTATCTCTCAAAAGGTACCAGTTGAAAAATCTACCAAAGCCAAAGAGGAGAGTGTGAAGGAGGGTAAGGTAGGTGAGGGAAGGGGTGAACATCAAAGAAGCCCCAAGGATAAGGTTGGAGAGTTGAGTGAGTCCCAGCCTAGCCATACTGCAGTTTCCCAACAAACTGTAGTGCTTAAAAAGGACAAAAGCTCACTTCTAGCTGCATCCTCCCCAAAGGATGTGGCTATTGAACAAAGCTCTCATCCAAGAGCACAGGGCAAGAAGGTTAGGGACACAAGCTCACACCAAACTTACACTAGAAAGAAGAAATCCAAAACAACTGGGGATGCACAGGGCACACACTTAGTGCAAACTGGTGCTAAAGACACAGTCCCTGCACCTTCTCAAATTCAGATTGATGTGGCTCCAATAAATGTGGAGTCACAGCCAAAATCTCTCATAATAGAAGCCACAGAAACACAATACTCACCAACTAACTCACTGGAAGTGGACATGATAAACACTTCAATTCCTGATTCCCCTTCTTTAACTCTGTTGGGGAAGCCAAAATCTAGTGCAAGTGAGCATCATCTTTTAGATGATTTGTTGGCTCACTTGCCAATTCTTTCTGATTCTATTGTGACATCCGTGCCTCAAATAACTTCAATCAACACAGAGTCAACAATAGTTTATCTTCCCACCTCATTCATTTCTACTCTCTCGATGGATATTGCTCATCCGTCGAGTAGTGATTGTGTCTCGACGGATAAGCTTAACAGCAGTTATCCGTCGGATAGCTTTACCACTCACCCGACGGATATCACTTATCCGTCGAGTGTCTCTGCACAACTTCAAACTTCAATAATTTCAAGTGCAAAAGATTTGGTGGTAATACAATCACTCTTAGGACTGAGAGAGGAGAGTACATTGAGTGAGAGGCTGGGTTGCTCCCAGGCAAAATGAGAGGAAAAGAGTGAATCTCAGCAATCCATCCATTCAGGATTGGCAAAAGTAAGTGAGAGGAGTCCCACCTTAGTAGGTGAAGCTGAGGCTGTGAGGGTGGGGAGCCAGGGTGAGACCCTGATGCAACAAAAGAGAGAATATGAGAGAAAGGCAGGTACTGGAGAAATAAGGATGGAACCAGCCATTGCTAGTGAGTCAATGATTGTGGATGATGCTGAAAAGGAAAGACAATTTCAGCAACATTACAAAGCTGTAATTGATAACATTTCCTTGGATGCTGACACTTTTACTCACCCTGTTTCAGCCTATCAACTGTTGGCTGCTCAGGGCAATGTGGAGGCAGAGCAGACTTTGAATCTAGTGCACACCATAGAATCTCTTCAAAGAGATAAAGCTGCTGTGAACAGAATGCCTTCTCAAGCTGGAGAGCCATCTGAAGAATTTGGAGTAAATTCTGATGATGATGACTCTGGTTCTTTGGATGGAAGCATGAACTTAGGGGGAGCTGAAGGCCCAAATTCTACTTTAGGTTTACCTGAATGGGCATGGGCAAAGGAATTTACACCAGGGCAATTTGAGGTGTCTTTGGTAAAATAAGTGATAGCTATTCAGCAGGCCCTTCAGGAAGCTTCAGATGCTGGTACCAAGGCTGTTCTTCAAGCTCACCTAGACTTTTTACATTTAATGAAGATCCAACACTCAAGACAGAATCTCAGTGTGGATGAATTGAAAAAGGAGATAGCTGACTTAAAGACATATAACTCTGAGAAGCTGGATTCAATAATGCCATATGGTACCATGCATGATCTATTACTAAGATTAAGGAGAGAATCAGATTCTGACAAGAAGATAGCCAAGCTGGAGAACAGAGTTCAGGTTATTGAGAATTCAGTGGCTCTACTTCTTCAAAATCAACAGACTCAGACAAATCTTCTTATGCAACTGGCTAAAGCACAAGGCCTAACTCCTCCACTTGATGATAACAAAAAGGGGGAGAGAGAATCAAGTAAGGGGGAGAAAGGTCCAACTGAGGGGGAGAAACTTCTAGTTCAAATCAGCAAAGTAATTGTACCTTCAATTACTATCTCCAAACCACCAGTTGCAGATGGTATAGATCTTATAAATGCAGCAGCAGCAAATTTGAAAGATGCTGATAAAGGAGAGTTGACTCTGATCAACTGGAAAAAGATTGATGAGGAAATACGGAAAAAGTTTCAATTAGTCAAGGAACCAGATCAGTCAGCCATCCATCACTCTCATGTCAAACCAATCAATGTGAATGAGATGAGCATGAACTATCTGGAGAAAGGACAATCTTCCTGCATCAAGACTACAAAGGCTGAGATAATTCTTAAACCAAGGGCAAACTATCCAAAGTTATCTTTGAAGAACCCTATGGATTCTGTGTATGAGACACCCAAGCCTGATGAAAAGAAGCTTCTGTCAAGATCTATTCTCCTCTACAAAGATCCAGCTGATTCAGCCTCAAGAAAGAGAATTGCAAAGATATTCAGAAATGGGAAGGAAATTTGTGTGGTAGCTGGACATCCACAATTTGCTCATGCAAAGGAAGAAGAAAAAGCCAGATTGAAGCAGGAAAAGAGGCAAGCTGCTCTAGATGCAAAGAAGTCTAAACAAAAGAAAGAACAGTTTGCTATCTTGGCCAAGCTACAGGCTGTGAATTCTTCTCAACAAATTCCCTCTCAACCATCTCAAGCTACTGAATCAGAGAAGAAGATTGAAAAACAGAAGAAATCCCCAAGAAAGAAAGAACTGGCTAAAAGAACAAAAAGAAAGTTGGATGTTGTTGACAAGGAATTGGAAGATCAATTTCCAAAGGAATCCACTCAAGCTGAAACTCAAGCATCAAAGCCCTCTGTGGTGTTTGAAGACATAAGGGTGGTGGACCCCTACAGAAACATACATGGAGAGCCTATTGTGCCAAAGGATGAGCCAATAGAGTGGGATAAATTACCAATTCTTGACTTCAACTTGCCAATTCTTACTAAGCCAAGAAGGACAAAATCAAGGGCAGTCAAGAAAGTGAAGCTGTCACCTCTCAAATCCGAGTCAGTAGTCAAAGCTCAACCCAAGGTCAACAGGGGAGACTACTTGTACTTGTGTGACATCAAAGAATTCTCAGATCTAAACCTTTATCTGGAGGAGCTGGATGAGGTAAGGGCAATTGATGCATACAGAAACCTACCTCAAAGGTTGGTGTTCAAGTACAAAGGGGGAAGGGAGATTCAGTGGCCTCTTCACAGGATACTTCAAGAAAGCCAAGCTGTGTTGATCAAAGTCTATTCATCCTTCAAGAAAAACTTTGGGTTCAATGTAACTGCAAGAAGATTAGTATTGAAGAAGATTGAAGAGCTAAGGAGTGTTAGAGCCAAAGATGCACTACCCAAAACTCTTATCATCCCATACACAGGGAGAAGAGTGCATCTAAGGCCCTACTGGCTGATGGAATTCATGGATGACAAGGGTGTGAGAAGATTCTTCAGATTAGAAGACCAATTGAGTATCTCTAGCAATGAGACTCTTTTGGAAATGCAAGAAATGTTAGATCTCTCAGAATCTGATGAATTAGAATTCCACAGACAGCTCCAGAATCAAATTGAAGAAAACAACAGAAAGCTTGAAAGAAGATCCAGACCTTCAAGAATCTAGAAAAATCTGCTCAGACTAGAGGAGCATCTTGAACTGACTGTGAGCCAAACCTTGTACATTTTTGTTTAAATTGAAGCACTTTCAGTTTTATCTACTTATCTTTAAAGATATATGTTTAGGATGTTTTGTTATCATCAAGTATCTCTTAATTTATGGCTACAATTCCAGTAGACATAAATTGGGGGAGATTGTTGTGAATATGTTGTGTACTTGATGATTACCTAAACAAAACATCTAAGTAGATTTTACTTAGTGAAATAATGTAGCACTCGACGGATAAGAATTATAGTCCCGACGGATGATTAACTTATTATCCATCGAGTGAGTAGCTTATGTTATAATAAGTTTGTAGCACAACGTTGTTTGCACCTTTGTATAGAATCTGTAGTAGCATATAAGTCATGTTGACTTTAACTAGATATGCACAATAGGTTGATTAACTGTACATAAACAATGTCTTGTAATTCTGTATAAGTGAAATGAAGTCAAGTGCCAAAATGGCTACCAAAGGATGATTAACAAAGCTTCGACGGATGACCAAAATAGCTACCAACGGATGTTTAACAAAGCTTCGACGGATGATCAAAATGACTATCAACGGATGTTTAACATAGCAGTCGACGGATGATCAATTAAGTCATCGACGGATGATCTGAAAGTCGACAGATGATTATATCAAGATTCAAACATCAGTTGAACAGTGAAAGCTGACACACAGCCGCTGAGTTGGATACAAGTACACTGTGGAAGCCCATTAACTGGGTAATAGAGGATAAAAAGCAGCAAAGATCAAGACTGTTAGATTTTATATTTGTTCAGTTCTTTTGACTTTGTAATCTTGGTAATATATAAACCAAGAGAGTAGCAAATAAAAAAATAACTGAGATAGCTAAGAAACAACAACAGAGAAATCTTTGTAAGCACTATCTTTAGCATTTCCTGTGTTCTTAGCAGTTCTATTTTGTAAGCAGCTGTGAGCATTTCTGCACACAGAGGCCTCTCGATATATTAAATATATCTCTGGTGGAATTGTTTAAATCCACCAGAAAGTTTTTAAAGACTCTTGTTTTTAATTACTTATGTTTTGATTCATTCAAGTTTACATTCCGCATTGTGCTAATCAAAACAAATATATCCATAATCGAGTTGAACATTTTTATTTCAAGAAAAAGGTTCAAGAATTCCATTCAACCCCCCTTCTGTAATTCTTGCTATATTGTTAAGGGACTAACAAATTTATCTAATTATTTAATTCATAATTAATATGTAGCCAAAAACTCAAATTAATATCAGTCAATCCGAGTATAAAATATTTTTAACCCAAACAATCTTAATTCATACTAATTTCTTTTTAATAAGAATTTGTATATCCCTGTTGAATATAATAGATGATGCAATTTTTTATTTAGTAGAATATAATATTTGCATCATTACATACTTAATGTAATTAAATATATCTGTATTATAAAAAATATTAATATAAGCCATTTATAATATTTTATGTATATGCTAATTGTTCGAGGATGTGTTCTCCATTATGGTTAAATTTGGGGTAAAAAGTCGGTACAAATGTGATTTTAAGGTACTTGTATAACAAATTTTATGCCTTATTAAATAAATTATAAGAGTAAACAGGAATTTAATAGAATATAGGGTACTTGTGAATATTAAAAATGAATTTTTATTTTTGTTCAAAATGAAAATCTAGCACAAGTGGTTGAAAGTCTCGCTTTTGAGTTTGATTTCCTAACACCAACTAATATTTTTCTAAATTAAACTTTTAGTGGTTTTTTGTAATTATCGAATAAATAAGGGTATACTTTATACTTTATCAAATAAATTATCAATATTTGGAGTTTGAGTGTCCCTCACAAGATCAAACTTTTCCTGTGGAGGTTTTGTCGTAACAATGTCCCAGTTACAAATCTCCTCAGACACAGAGGAGTACGGGTGCCGATTGGGTGTAATATGTCTGTGGGAGATATAGAGCATTTGGCACACTTGTTTTTCGACTGTCGTTTTGCTCAAGAATGCTGGAAAATAGTGGGTCTTGAGTATGATACGAGAGATGTGGAATATGTGTCAGAATGGTTGATAAATAAGTTGAGTAATGATACGGCTGAGAATCTGGGGAGAATTTCTGCAGTGCTTTGGAGGGTGTGGTTTTCCAGGAACAAGCGCATCTTCGAGAACAAGAACATGTCTCCAGCAATTACCATGAACTGGAGTATGACCCAAATAAAGGAGTGGCGTTATGCAAACAACAAACGCAAAGCAATTGGTTTGAATCAGAGAGGAGTCATGCAACATCAAGAACGAAAGTGGGTTAAACCAGAGCTGGGTTATCGAAAGTTGAATGTTGATGCTGCTATCAAATAAGCACAAAACTCTTTCTCAGTGGGACTGGTTCTCAGAGATGACAGGGGGCAGTATATTGCAGGAAAGACGAGACATTTTGCAGGGTCAGTTAAAGTAGCAGAGGCAGAAACAAATGCCATCCTTGAAGGTTTGCTACGGATTGAAGATCTCCCATCAGGATCTATCACTATTGAAAGGACCTATCAATATTGAAAGTGATTCTTTTTTTAGTGTCAATGCAATCAGTAAAGGCTGTTTGAACTTGCTGGAGATTGGACACCTGGTGCAGCATTGAAGAAATATAATCAGTAGTAGAGAATGTGTTTTGGTAGTTTTTGTTAGGAAGCAAGCAAACAAGGCAGTCCATATTTTGGCTAGATACCCTTGTGAGCTTAATAGCTTCATTATTAACTTGTCTCCTCCATTGTATTTGTTGGAGACGCTTTTGTCAGATGCTTTGATGATTTAATGAAAATCGATTACTTTGTTTCAAAAAAAAGTGCAAATGGGAATTTAATATGTTAGGTGACACACACTGTAGAAGGGGGTTGAATACAGTGTTTAGCACAATCAAATCGAATATAAGAACTCAAGTAACAGAAAATAGATTTTATTCAACACAATAAACTCTGTTACAATATGGAACTATCCTCTCTCAGTGATGAACAAATTATCACGAGAGCTGCTAGAGTTACAAAGAATAATAACTTCGATAATCGTAACACATATAGTGTAAATCCTATGCCTGTGTTTATATACTACACAGTTACAAGATAAATTCTAATTGATATGGAATATGATTCTGCTTTCTAAAATATATCAACTAGTTATCTTTTCTTCCAAGTATTCTATTCTTCATAGAATTCCTTCTTCATGCATAATTCTTTCTGTCTTAGTCTCGATCTTCTTTTCTTTCAATCAGTCGCCTGCCTTATCTGAAAGTCATCTTAAGTCCTGATATTATCTCCTGATAAATATCTTCTGATCACTTAAGTTCTGATAACTTAAGTTCTGATATCTTAAGTTCTGTCTTCAGTATAAGTGCTGATTTCCAGTTAAGTATTGATTTGTCCTGTTAAGTAAGATCTGAAAACTAAACATAAATCATATTACACATGACATTATCAAATATATCTAACAATCTCCCCCAACTTATAAATTAGCATAATATACAAGTTCAACAGATATTTGATGATGTCAAAAACATTAAGTACAAATGCATGAGAATTTGACTAGATAACTACAACTTACAGTCCTTTCAGCTTTACCATCTTTAACTTCTGAAAACAATTTCAGTCTGTATGCACTTCAGAATTTAAGCAGTTGTAGATCTTTGACTTGGCTTCAATTTCTGATCTCTTTGATATCAGGAGTTGTTCTGAGATAGTTCTTCAACAAACATCTCTCAGCATATTCAAGTTCATTAACCATCCTCCTTTTAGCATTTATCAATTCAGCTGTATCTTCTCCAGTTTGAAAAATAGCTGCTCTGAGATCATTTATCTTAACTTTTCTTATCTCCTGATCTAGTCTAATCAGATATGCCTTGTTTGACTCTAGATTGAATTCCACAGCTTTATAACCCAGAAAAGTAGTTATAATCTTAGCAGAGTTGGGCTTCATTTCGACAATATCTCCCTTGTGATCTCTGTACTTGGGACAGTATGTGTTGTTAGACTTTATAGAATAAAGCTTCTTCTGTCTTTGAATTTGAGACTTTAAATATCCTGCAGCACTATCTGTTAATCTGTCTATCACTTAAAGTAGGAATAGAACATGTTCTGGTTCCTCAAAATACTTCAGTGGTATAACATTCTGCTTAATCTGGTATACCCTTCCATCTGTCATAAAATATAACAAGATATGTTCTTTCAAAAAGGTATGGTAAACCATTTGTACAGATTCAAGTCGATTCAATCTTTCAGGAGTTGCTCCAACACCTGGTTCACTTAAGGAAGTTGGAGCATTTGTAGTGTTATGTACTCTTCTTTCATCAGAACTACCCAATCCAGATTTATCTCTTGCTTCCTTTCATGTAACAACTCTTGCTTCAAACCCACTAGTTGTAGTCTTCAAAGGTTGAGCCTGTTTAGCTTTGGTGAATCCTGGTAGGAGTATCTTTGAAGGTTTAACGTGAGGAATGTCAGATGTTTCCTTTTCCTTATCTTCTGATATCAAGCCAACTTGAGCTATGTTAGAGGTTGCTTGCTTCATTGTCATATCAGAACTTACTACATCTTGACTCTGAACAACATGAGCCATGTCAGAGGTTGTTTGAAAAATCTTCTTATGCATCAGAGTAAGATTAGCATCTTCTTCATCATCAGTTATTTTTTCATCCATGACTGGCATATAAACCTTTACAGGTTCATCAACTTTTTCTTTGCCCTTGGACCTTGGATCAATTTCCATTTGTGATTTGGCTTTGATTTCCTCAGAATTTGTTCTTTCCTTTATCACAATACCCTTAGGTTTTGGAAATTTCTTTTCAACAACAAAAGTTTTAGATTTTATCTTGACACCTTCTGCTTTGGGTCTAGCTTCTTCTTCCTTTAGACTCTCAAAGTCCATTCCTGGATTTTCTTTAAGAAATAACTCCCTTGAAATTTCTTCATCAAGTTCCAGATGTTCACCAGAACTTATCCTTTTACCAGTATCAGAACTTATTCTTCTTCCAGTATCAGAACTTGTTCCTTGACTTGTAATTCTAGCTTTACTTGATGAAAATCCTTTTCCTTGACCTTGACCTCTACCCTTATCAGAGTTTTCCTGGTCATCATTTCCATCATCCTTTCCTTTCAGTGTCTGAATAGATTTGCATTTGGACTTAATCACTTTCTCCCCTTTTTTGGCATCAGCAGGTAAAAGAAGAGAGACGAGCAATTCCACTGAGGATTGGATCTCATTGAGTTGACTTTGGTGAGAAGCTTGATTCTTCTGAATTTCTTCAATTTGAGTTTGTTGCTTCTCCTGAGTTTTCTCAATGTAGGCAATTCTGTCAAAGGCTGGCTTGAAAAATCTGTTCTTTTCAAGTTTCACATTTATATCTTGCTAGATTAGAGCTTCCTGAATTTTGTTCACCTTGTCATGAGTTATTGAGTGTTGACCTTGAAGGTGCCTTGTACTCAATGCAGTAACTCTCAGCTGTGCCTTGAAATCATTATTTATCAGCATTTCATCAGCTTTTGCAAGATGCTTAGCAAGAATCTTTTCAGAAGGAACAAAACTAACTGAGTTCCATTCTTTAGTCCACTCCTTTCCTCTATGAGTTTCACTCCAAGGTACCGGTGCTTCCCCTATAACAAACTTCTTAACTAAATCAGCTTTAGTAATTGTTTGTTGAGGTGCATGTCCTGATGGACCAGCTGCATCAGCATCTAAATTAGCAGCAGCTTCACCAGTAATTTCTTCATTAGCAGCATCAGAACTTGTAGAATCTGCAGTATCAGCATCCTCGGATAAAATAGCAGTATGTGAGGCTATAGAGGCTTCAACATCATCCTCTAAATTCTGATCTGCAGTCAGGTTCTGATCAACATCCAAAATTGATGTTGTTGGTGGAGTGAGTTGAATTGGTGGAGCTTCCAAGTACAAAACCTCAGGCACAATTAAGTTATGAATATCAATTTTAGCACTTGCACCTGATTCTTCAGTATCTACTGGATCAACTATAGGTGACATAGGAGGTGTAGAAATTTTTTCTTGAGCAGTTTCATGTTGTGCATAAGGAAGTGATTCAATAATAATAGGTTCTGTTGAGACCAGAGATTCCTGATCCCCTTCCTTAGCTGCTTCCACTACATCTGAATCTGACTCAACTATGTCCTTGTGAGCTCTCTGTTTCTTTAACTTCTTCAAAGGTGGAGACACTGTAGGAGCTTTATCATTAAAATTTAACTTTCTAAGCCTTTTGAGGGGCCTAGAACTCCCAGTTACAGTATCTTTCTAAGAAGAAACCTTCTCAGCTTCTACAACAACATGTTCTGATATTGGAACCTGTTCCTCAGCATCTAATTCATCTCGCAGAATAATTCTCCTTCTCTTCTGTTGAGTCTGAGGTACTTTCTTAGTCCTCTTGGGTTTGGAAGATGAAGACTGCACTGTGGGATCTGAAGGTTGAGGTTGAGAAGTTTGAGGTGTTTGTGTAGAGGTGGTAGGTGCTGATGGATGAGGTTCGGATGGTTGAACATCAGGATATAGTTCAGTGTATTTAACTGGATCGTAGGTTATTAAGGCTTGTTTGACAGATAAAGGAACTATGAGGGGTCTTAACACATCCTTCTTATTATCAGTAGATAATAAGTCATAGAAAGCTCTTTTAGCTAGTCTGAATGATGAAATTAATTCACTAGCAGATTGGGGCTTATTATCACAACAAAAACTATAGATAAGCTGACAGAATCTAGCAAAATAAACAGTATTTCTATCTTCTGTCATTCTATCCCCAATAAAACCTAAGACAACACTTGCATAATTAAAATCAGTTTGATTTATGAGAGCATACCCGATTTGTTGGCTGTGAAGGGTTTTTAGCACATAAACGCAACGAAAACGTAAATTTAAATCTTAAAAAAAACTGAAACCCTCCGCAAGATCCATGCGAAAAATAATATTTAATTCGTAGTTCAGTATGTTTACCATAAGAAGCTTTACGTTAATCGAAAGATGGAGGTCTTTAATAGCGATCCAAGAACGATGAACGGAGATCCCTAGCAGTTGCTCCTCAAGTGTGAAGCACTCCACCGGTATCCACCAAGAGTACAATGTGATGGAAGAGGAAGAGGTTGAGAGAATTAGTTGCCTCACTCTTGTTCTACTTTAGAATTAGGGTCAATTATTTGGGTTGAGGCAAATAGGGTTTATAATAGTATATTTATAGGAAAACTTTTCAGCTGAAAATTTTCCATAAAATATTATTATCATTAACCCTTTAATTGATTATTCTTATTAACCAATTAACTAATAATTAAAACACCTTTTAATCATTAATCCATTTTCTAAACACTTTAGAAAAATAATTCTCTCACTTGATTTAATTTCCAAAATTAAATTCTTAATTAATAATATTAAGAATTAATTAAATCTCATTTAATCAATTATTAAATCTGCTAATTAATTATTTATTTCATAAATAAATAATTACCAACCATTATTAATTAATTCCTCCACCATTAAATCATTCTCTTTTATGGTGTGACCCTGTAGGTTTAATATTAAGCCCGTAGTAGAAATAAATAATAATAAAACTATTTTATCATTATTTATATAAATTCTCTAATTCATTAAATATGATTAATTAATAAATTAATCATATTTATTCTAAATCGTGAGGGATACTTCTCAGCATATCGCGACTATCCGGATAATACGAATTCACTGCTTAGAATACCAAGAACCTATTCAGTGAGTAGTTACCGTACAATCAATTCCTTCTACCATGCAATGTCATGATTAAATACAAGGCATGGAACTTGTGTCAAGCCTATCTTATTTAATCATTTGATTTCCCATTCACTATGCTTAGTTCTATTTAATGTAAATTAGAAACTCCTTTCTAATTTCATTCACTCTGGCCAGAGATTCTTGAACTAGCATAAGTGGATCAGCATTGAACATTCTCTTCCTTCACTGAAAGGGGTAGATCCTTTATTGATCATACACTATCTTCGTGTATAAATTCCTATACCCAGTAGAGCCCTTATAATTGTCCCTGGAGACTAAGAACTAAACCAAAGCATAGTTCAGTGTACACAAGATGACTATGATGACCTCACGTCTAATGATACTTGTACAACTATCACTATGTGAACAACTGCTGACACGTGAGTGAACTCCTTCAGTTGTTCAGCTGTGTGAGTCATGTTCAGTAAACTTATTCTATAATAAACACATATATACTAGCTATAGTGTCACCACACAAATGTCTATGAGAACAGACATCCTTCATAATGAAGCAAACATAGTATGTACCGATCTTTGCGGATTACTAATTACCAGTTAGTAATCCTACGACCAGGAAATATTTAAGTTTAGAGTTATCATCTTTTAGGTCTCATTATTATGATCTCATCATAATCCATAAAAATCTTTACTCTAAAGTATGGTATATCTTATTTAAACACTTAAATAGATAAAGCCCGCAATAAAACCAAAACAAGTCTTTTATTAATATCAATGAAATCAAAACAGATTACATAAAAGTTATTCCTAAATCATCATACATGATTGGACTTAGGACACATCTTTTTTAATCTCCCACTTGTACTAAAGCCAATCACTCTGGTATCTAATACCCATCTTGTCTTTATGACGATAAAAGTGACTTTGAGAAAGTGGCTTTATGAGTGGGTCTGCTACGTTGTTATGTGTGTCAACTCTCTTGACGTCTCCTTTTTCAATACAGTACAAGAAATGTTACCGCGCTCCCACTAACCCTTTTGTAGACACATGGTTCATCTATGTTTTTGATAAAACCAAAATCTTTGATTGTCTCATCAAAACGGATGTTCCATCTACGAGAAGCTTGCTTTAAACCATATATGGTTCGCAGCAGCTTACACACTAGGTGTTCATTTCCCTTGGAAAGAAAACCCTCTGGCTGTGTCATTTACACTTCCTCTTGAAGTTTCCCATTGAGGAAGGCCATTTTCACGTCCATTTTCCAGATCTCATAGTCGTAGTAAGCAGCAATCGCAAGCAAAATCTGAATTGATTTTAACAGGGCTACAGGCAAAAAAGTTTCATCAAAGTCAATCCCTTGCCTTTGTCTGAATCCTTTTGCCACGAGCCTGGCCTTATAGGTCTCCACCTGCCCATCTGCTCCAATCTTTCTTTTGTATACCCACTTGCACCCATTAGGCTTAACACCTTCAGGCGCCTCAACCAGAGTCCATACTTGGTTGGTATACATAGATTCCATTTCGGATTTCATGGCACTATGCCATTACTCTGAGTCAACACTACTCATAGCCTCATTATAGGTCACAGGGTCGTCATCATCAATGATTGACAACTCATTGTCATTCTCAATGACAAGACCATAATACCTCTCAGGTTGGCGAGACACTCTCCCTGACCTACGAATGGGTTGTTCCACAGAAGGTTGTTCAGTCTGAACAGGTGTTTCCACTCGATCGGTAGTAGTTTATGCTTCTTGAACTTCATCAAGTTCAATTTTGCTCCCACTGTTTCCTTCAAGGATAAACTGCTTTTCCAAGAAGATAGCATGTCTGGAGACAAACACCCGATGATCGGTGTAAAAGTAATACCCTAAAGTCTCTTTAGGATATCCCACAAAATTATATTTTACAGATCGAGATTCCATCTTATCTGGTGGACATCCCCAAATCTTAACGTGTTTAAGACTCGGTTTCCTTTCTTTCCATATCTCATATGGAGTTTGAGGAACATATTTGGATGGCACCTTATTCAGTAAATATGTTGAGGTTTCCAATGCATAACCCCACAGGAATACTGGAAAATTCGCATAGCTCATCATGGACCGAACCATGTCTAACAAAGTTCGA
This sequence comes from Apium graveolens, assembly GCF_009905375.1. Taxonomy (NCBI): domain Eukaryota; kingdom Viridiplantae; phylum Streptophyta; class Magnoliopsida; order Apiales; family Apiaceae; genus Apium; species Apium graveolens. The sequence goes on from NC_133656.1 coordinate 169,677,808, forward strand.
TTTCTCCTTTCAGATACCCCATTCAACTGTGGAGTATATGGAGGAGTCCACTGGGAGACTATACCATTTTCTTTGAGATAAGCTAGAAACTCTCCATTCAAGTATTCACCACCTCGATCTGATCGAAGAGTTATAATATTATGTTTGGTTCGTTTCTCCACTTCATACTTATATTCTTTGAACTTTTCAAAGGCTTCAGACTTGTGTTTCATCAAATACACATATCTGAATCTAGATCGATCATCTATGAAAGCAATGAAGTATGAAAATCCACCCATGGCTTGCGTAGACATTGGTCCACATACATCTGTGTGTACTAATCCTAGCAAATCTGCAGCCCTCTCTCCATGTCCACTAAATGGAGATTTGGTCATTTTACCCAATGGACAAGACTCGTATGTAGGATATGATTCAAAATCAAAGGGGTCAAGTAACCCTTCCTTATGCAATGTCCGCTGTCTATTTTCACTAATATGACCAAGTCCGCAGTGCCACAAGAAAGTAAGATTTTCATCATCCCTTTTTCTTTTATTAATATGTTCAATTTGTAGTAAATTATGTTCTACGTCACATACATACAGACCATTGTTTAAAATACCACTTCCATAAAGAACGTTATCTCTAAGAATTGAACATTTATTATTCTGAATAACAAATGAAAATCCAGCCAAGTCTAACATGGAATAGAAATAATATTCCTCGCAATCGAGGGAACAAAATAATAATTATTTAGAACAATAGTCTTGCCCGTAGGCATATATAAATGAAATGATCCTACAGCTTCAGCAGCAACTCTTGCTCCATTTCCCATCCGTAGAATCACCTCCTCTTCTTCAAGAGTCCTACTTCTCCTTAGTCCCTGCAACGAATTGCAAATATGACAACCACAGGCGGTATCTAATACCCAAGTAGAAATTTGACTTAGTGACATATTAACTTCGATCATGAACATACCTGAATCAGAAGCGGTAGTCTCACTACCCTTTTTCTTCTTCAATTCTGCAAGGTAAACCTTGCAGTTCCTCTTCCAGTGCCCCACCTTGTTACAGTGAAAGCAAACAACTTTGCTCTTGGGGTCTTCAGCTTTTGGTGGAACCGGATTTTTCTCACCTACTTTCTTCTACTTGGGAGGGTTCTTCTTCCTTTTCTTAGGATTGGAACCTTCACCAATTAGAAGAACAGAACTCTTCTTAGGGGGAAAATTCGATTCCGCAGTCTTCAACATGTTGTGGAGTTCAGGCAGGCTGACATCCAGCTTATTCATGTGAAAGTTCACAACAAACTGCGATAACGAACTCGAAAGTGATTGCAAGACCAAGTCTTGGCTCAGCTCCCCATCCATGGCAAAACCAAGTTGTCCAAGACGTTCAATCAAATTGATCATCTTAAGTACATGGTCATTCACAGATGATCCCTCAGACATCCTACAACCGAACAGCTCCTTCGATATCTCATATCGAGCTGTCCTCCATGCCACATCATACAACTCTTGTAGATGCATAAGGATAGTGTGAGCATCCATATGCTCACGTTACTTCTGTAGCTCAATATTTATGGAAGCTAGCATGATGCATTGAGCAACATTTGCATCATCTATCCACTTACGATACACAACATGTTCATCATTATGTGCATCCCTAGCAGGTTCAGTAGGCTTAGGTGAGTCAAGCACATATTCCAGCTTCTCAACCCAGAGAACAATTCTCAAGTTTCGAAGCCAGTCAGCAAAATTAGGACCAGTCAACTTGTGAGCATCTAGTATACTCCGGAGTGATAGTGCAGAAGACATAACGAATATAGTAAATCTGTAAATGATGAACACATAACAACACTTAGCAAATATTCAATTTCATTTCAAGACACTATATGAATCGGGACTTTATTCATATATGTCTCCCAGTAGTTTATCTAATTTATACAACCCCTAAGTGAAAATTAAGCATTCATAATGCTAGTGGGAATAGGGATCCTACATTCCATCACACAACCTCGGCTGTAGCACAAAATGTCATGTGATGTTCAATAGGCAGACAACTCTTGTCAATTACATCTTATGTTATTCCCTAATAAAACTTTAGCCTCTTGAATAATTGAGTCACGACTATAGCACGACAAACTCAATATTCTAAGTCAAGTCTAACCCAACATTTCGTACAATTGAATCAGTCTCCAACGGCCCACGACTGTAGCACGTAACGACCTTTAGATTCTAATTCAATGTACACATCTTTATGTAATAGACAAGTATTTCTTATTTCGAAATCAAAGCCCTCGGCTGTAGCACGAAATGATAATGATTTAAAAATAAGAACTACTTTCTACCATGTTGGAAGGCTTTGACCGACACAAGCCCGTTGTGTCATTGGCCAATTACTACTTGATATTATTTAATTTTAGAGGGATTATATTATGTTACAATCATAATCATATTATAAAGAGATTCTTCCTTTTAAATTAAATATTTCAAATCAATAATCGATAATCAGATGATTCCCAGATCGGGGGGGGGGGAATTGTCTAGAGGCGTCACTTAATACCCCTTTCTTACAGATAGAAATATGCTTTTGACAGAATCATCCTTTCTCTCAATATTGAAAATTCATATTTAATTACGTATTTCATAAACACAAGAATCTCATGATTGTATTCATAATATTATTGTTAAGACAAGAAACGATTCTTATTCTAGATTTTCTAGAGCACGCTTTATATTGATTTAAGTTCACCTAAATCTATCATCACATGGTAAACATAGGCATATATCTCATATATAAAATTAAATAAACAAGTAAATCTAAAGTGCAATAAAGTAAATGTGTTTGGTTATGGCCCCATCCTATGTGATCTTTATCAAGCTCATGATAAAGATCAATCTAATATGGTGATGGAAATAAATACAACTACGTATTACATAAGTTTTCTTCTTTGTTTAGACTTCTTGTATACCTCGTCTTCTTCTTTGTATCACCTCCATTGGATAGCCTTCTTGAGTCTTCAATTACATTACATGATTGAAAGTAAAACTAATCTAATGAACTTACAATAATAACTCGAGTTACACTCGAGATTTATTATTACAAAGATTGACGACATGCAAGTCATATTTAAAACCAAAACCAAAACCATTACACTAAGGTCGAAAGGCCATACCCATCCACCATGCTCATACAACACATAAAAGCATGTTAAAATACATAATCTGATCTTAACATATCATATTATCCATGATCTAATCATAAAAAGAAAATATGACAAAAATTAGAAAAATTCAGAAAAACAAGAATCACTGTTTACGGGCAGTAAACGACGTCAAACGCCTTATAGACGAGTCGTTGATACCTTTAGCTATCTGTTTTGTTCAGACGCTCATTTACCAATGGAATAGGGTATTCGTTTGCGTAAATCGGACACCAGACCCATATTTCAGCAAATCTGCAGCAGCCAATTCAGAATCCGTATCTAATATGATTCTCATAATTAGAACAAACATAAATCATGTATATATCAGTATATATATACAGATTACATAATCATCTTATGATTATACAACTCACATGAATATCATATATTCAAAACCATACATATATAAGCATATTATATCAACATCAAATCATGGCGAATCACGTACATGCTCATATATCGAAAACAGTTAAACACATAAACGAATTAAAAACTTTTCGCAAGTAGCTCTGATGCCATTGAAGGGTTTTTAGCACATAAACGCAACAAAAACGTAAATTTAAATCTTAAAAAAAACTGAAACCCTCCGCAAGATCCATGCGAAAAATTATATTTAATTCGTAGTTCAGTATGTTTACCTGAAGAAGTTTTACGTTAATGGAAAGATGGAGGTCTTTAATATCGATCCAAGAACGATGAACGGAGGTCCCTTACAGCTGCTCCTCAAGTGTGAAGCACTCCACCGGTATCCACCAAGAGTACAATGTGATGGAGGAGGAAGAGGTTGAGAGAATTAGTTGCCTCCCTCTAGTTCTACTTTAGAATTAGGGTGAATTATTTGGGTTGAGGCAAATAGGGTTTATAATAGTATATTTATAGGCAAAATTTTCAGCTGAAAATTTTCTATAAAATATTATTATTATTAACCCTTTAATTGATTATTCTTATTAACCAATTAACTAATAATTAAAACACCTTTTAATCATTAATCCCTTTTATAAACACTTTAGAAAAATAATTCTCTCACTTGATTTAATTTCCACAATTAAATTCTTAATTAATAATATTAAGAATTAATTAAATCTCATTTAATCAATTATTAAATCTGCTAATTAATTAATTATTTCACAAATAAATAATTACCAGTCATTATTAATTAATTCCTCCACCATTAAATCATTCTCTTTTATGGTGTGACCCTGTAGGTTCAATATTAAGCCGGTAGTAGAAATAAATAATAATAAAACTATTTTATCATTATTTATATAAATTCTCTAATTCATTAAATATAATTAATTAATAAATTAATCATATTTATTCTACATCGTGAGGGATACTTCTCAGCATATCGCGACTATCCGGATAATACGAATTCACTGCTTAGAATACCAAGAATCTATTCAATGAGTAGTTACCGTACAATCAATTCGTTCTACCCTGCAATGTCACGATTAAATACAAGGCATGAAACTTGTGTCAAGCCTATCTTATTTAATCATTTGCTTTCCCATTCACTATGCTTAGTTCTATTTAATGTAAATTAGAAACTCCTTTCTAATTTCATTCACTCTGGCCAGAGATTCCTGAACTAGCATAAGTGGATCAGCATTGAATATTCTCTTCCTTCACTGGAAGGGGTAGATCCTTTATTGATCATACACTATCTTCGTGTACAAATTCCTATACCCAGCAGAGCCCTTATAATTGTCCCTAGAGACTAAGAACTGAACCAAAGCATAGTTCAGTGTACACAAGATGACTATGATGACCTCAAGTCTAAGGATACTTGTACAACTATCACTATGTGAACAACTGCTGACATGTGAGTGAACTCCATCAGTTGTTCAGCTGTGTGAGTCATGTTCAGTGAACTTATTCTATAATAAGCACCTACATACTAGCTATAGTGTCACCACACAAATGTCTATGATAACAAACATCCTTCATAATGAAGCAAGCATAGTATGTACCGATCTTTGCGGATTACTAATTACCAGTTAGTAATCCTACGACCAGGAAATATTTAAGTTTAGAGTTATCATCTTTTAAGTCTCATTATTATGATCTCATCATAATCCATAAAAAACTTTACTCTAAACTATGATATATCTTATTTAAACACTTAAATAGATAAAGCCCGCAATAAAACCAAAACAAGTCTTTTATTAATATCAATGAAATCAAAACAGATTACATAAAAGTTATTCCTAAATCATCATACATGATTGGACTTAGGACACATCTCTTTCAGGCTGAATATGGGAATTGCATCGAAATTAGAACATTTGTTTGCAAAAGCCTTAGTTATGCAGTCAAAGAAGAAACTCCATTCCCTCCTTATTTAGGATCTCTTCAACTGACCCAGCTTAGCCAATGTCCTCTCATACCCCAGACCGGCCATCATGTTTTAAAGAACTGGCTCTTCAACAGTAGAATAAACACAGTTCTCAGGCAGCTGCAGTGCTTGGCGAACCGTAGCCAATATCACGACATGCTCATCCTCCCCTGATGAAAAAATAATACTTGGGGATACTTGAGCACCACCATCATCATATACTCCGCTTCTCCAGAACTCCAGTACTTGGGGACCAGAGACTGCATCAGGTTCGGTCAGAGCGTACCCAATATCAGAACTAGCAAGAAAGTCCTGAATGAAGTGAAGTTCTGATGGGGCTTCTGACTTGCTAAGAATAGTGGAGAAGTTATTAGGAACACACTTCGCTCCATCAAAAATTATGTCTTTTGGTGCCATTTCTGTAAGGAATTGAGTAAGAGTATGTTTGTAAAGTGTTTGTAAAAAGTCCTGAGAGAAAAATAACTTCAGAAAATAAAAGAGAGAGAGAGAGAGAGAGAGAGAGAGAGAAAGTAAAAGAGATTTAGAATTGAAAAGTAAGTAAAAGAGTAGAAATTTTTTTATCTCTCATATATATACTCTCTCCATTCAACAGTCATATTTTTGAAGCATGGGATACACTTTACACCTGGTACCATTTGAACAGTCAGTAACGGTTAGAATGAGAGTTAATGGGCACGTAAAATAAGCAATAATTACCGTGCACATGCAGTTTTTCAGGACATACACGTTAACCACTAACCCATAATGATTATTACTATTTTATCTCACATTAACCAATATTTTGCAAATATATTATCGTTCAAGTAATGACCAAAAATAAACCAAGTAAATAAATACTGCCACGTCAGCATCAAAACTTGATTATTAACAGGATTAAAAAGTCATCAGAATATGGCTCATTAACTCGAAAAGTGAATGTGTATTCCTGTAATTCTTGACACAAATACTGATATGTTTTCATCAGAACTTAATCATCAGAACTTCCATCAGAACTTGTCCTCAGAATTTATGCAATCCGACACATAGACTGTTCATCTAAAATAACATTGACCATCTCAGTAATTTTCATCATTCATATGGAGTGTAAGTGTGTGCATTAAGCTAAATATCAGACAAAGAGTAAAGTCTGATTCACTTCAGTACATCTTAGAAATAAGGCATAACTAAGAACTTTGCTCAAAATCTGTCATTATTCTGAAGCCTACTATTGAATGAGTTCATGCATGAGTCCACCTCAACTGTTTTTCCTCATTTTATGCATCTTTTGAAATTCTATTTTACAGTGGCTTCTCAGTGTAAGTGAGTCACGACTGCTTATCAGAATTTATGATGTTATCAGAGTATTTCTCCAGTAATCATAGAGTGTGAAAAGTCACCAAGAAAATTTTTATTTTGCTTTTCTAATGCATATTACTTACTACCAGCAATGCACTTGGGTCTTTCCTTCCACATTTTTACTCTAGATCTCAAAGGAGTACCTGATTTTTATATTATTTTTTTTATAAGTGAGGCTTATCAGCACTTAGTTCATCCACCAGATTTACTAACATCAGAACTTAACAGATAAGAAGCATTATTCTAGTTTTTGACTTAGTAATAAGATACACAAAGTAAACTTAACTAAGCTCAATATCAGAATTTGCTTGTGTTAAAAGATTTCCACATAAACAATTACTTCAAACATGGGATCTTTAGTATATTAAAGACTACTAGGTCAGCATCTAGCACAGTTATCCTCATTGGATTGAATAGTCACAGAAACATTCATATCACTATCAGAGTTTAGAAATTCACATCAGACAACAATCAGCACTTAAAAAATTTCTAATTAAGCACAATATACACAAAGATAGTAATATCTGTAAATACTGATCATAAAGTCTGATGTATCAGAACATAAACTAAGCAGATTTAGAGAAAGAACCTGAAACCATTTCAAGTTCATTTACCAATCTTGTAAAAGTAGCTTCACATAGTGGTTTTGTGAAGATATCTGCTAGTTGTTGATCTATTGGAACAAAATGCAATTCCACTGTACCTTCATTCACATGTTCCCTTATGAAGTGGTACATAATGCTGATGTGCTTTGTCATTGAGTGTTGAACTGGATTACCTGTCATAGCAATAGCACTTTGATTATCACAGTAAATAGGGATTTTAGAAAATTCTAACCCATAATCCCGTAACTGATTCTTCATCCAAAAAATCTGTGCACAACAGCTTCCTGCAGCAATGTATTCTGCTTCTGCAGTTGATGTGGAAATTGACTTCTGTTTCTTGCTAAACCAAGAAACCAATCTGCCTCCAAGAAATTGGCAGCTTTCACTTATACTTTTCCTGTCAATTTTGCATCCTGCAAAATCTGCATCTGAGTAACCTATTAGCTTAAAGTCTGATTCTCTAGGATACCACAATCCCAGATCAGCTGTACCCTTAACATACTTGAAAATTCTTTTCACAGCTGTTAAGTGAGGTTCTCTTGGATCTGCTTGAAATCTTGCACAAAGACAGGTAGCATACATGATATCAGGTCTACTTGCAGTTAGATAGAGTAGAGAGCCAATCATACCTCTGTAATCAGTAATATCTACTGATTTACCAGTATCTTTATCCAATTTTGTTGCAGTGGCCATAGGAGTGGATGCACTTGAACAATCTTGCATTCCAAATTTCTTCAACAAATTTCTGGTGTACTTAGATTGACAAATAAAAGTTCCTTCTTCATTCTGTTTGATTTGAAGGCCCAGAAAATAGTTAAGTTCTCCCATCATACTCATTTGATATCTTGACTGCATCAGCTTGGCAAACTTCTTACAAAGTCTGTCATTTGTAGAACCAAAAATGATATCATCAACATATATTTGCACCAAAAGTAAGTCCTTTCCTTGGTTGAGGTAGAACAGTGTTTTGTCAATAGTTCCTCTGTTAAATCCACTTTCCAGAAGAAACTGAGCTAAAGTCTCATACCATGCTCTTGGAGCTTGCTTAAGGCCATAAAGTGTTTTATCAAGCCTTAGACATGATTTGGAAATTTTGGATCTACAAAGCCTGGAGGTTGTTCAACATATACTTCCTCTCCCAATTCTCAATTAAGAAAAGCACTTTTCACATCCATTTGAAAGACTTTAAACTTCTTGTGAGCAGCATAAGCCAAAAATATCCTTATCGCTTCCAATCTAGCAACTGGTGCAAATATTTCATCATAATCAATTCCCTCCTGTTGAGAGTATCCTTTTGCAACCAGCCTTGTTTTGTTCCTTGTAATTATGCCATCACTGTCAGTTTTGTTTCTGAACACCCACTTTATGCCAACAACAGACCTGTTCTTTGGTCTTGGCACTAGGGTCCAGACTTTATTTCTTTCAAATTCATTTAACTCTTCCTGCATTGCTTGCACCCAATCAGCATCTTGAAGAGCTTCTTCCACTTTCTTTGGTTCAGTCTGAGAAAGAAACGAATGATAAAGACATTCATTTGATGTAGCTGTTCTAGTTTTAACTCCTGCATCAGGATTTCCAATAATTAAGTCAGTTGTATGTGTTTTAGTCCACTTCCTTGCAGGTGGAAGGTTTTCTCTAGAACTGGATGCTCCCCCATGATCCATGCTGTCTCTATCAACATTTTCTGATGCTCCCCCTGAAATTATGCTCTCTGATTTGGATCCTTCATTATTTGAGTTTCCAGAAATATCAGAATATGAGTTTCCAGAATTATCAGAACTTGCCCCATCAGAACTTGAAGAGCCTGTTGTAGGTTCTGATGCTTCTTGAGATGTGGTTGGATCTTCAGTATGCTCCCCCTGCACAAGTGCATTTTCCTTAGGCGTAGTCACCACAGTTTCAATAACATCAGAGTTTAATCCATCAGAGTTTGCAGTATCAGGATTTACAGAATCAGAATGAAAAACTTCATTTTTGAATCTCAGCTGATCATGATCATTGAAATCTTCAAGTCCAGTAATCTTCTTATCATCAAAAGAGACATTGATAGATTCCATGACAACCCTTGTTCTTAAATTATAGACTCTGAAGGCTTTTGTAGAAAGTGGATATCCAACAAAAATTCCTTCATCAGCTTTTAGATCAAATTTGGATAGCTGTTCAGGATGAGTCTTAAGAACAAAACACTTGCATCCAAATACATGAAAATACTTCAGATTTGGCTTCTTTTTCTTCACCATCTCATATGGTGTTTTTCCATGCTTGTTGATAAGTGTTGAATTCTGAGTAAAACAAGCAGTCTGCACAGCTTCAGCCCAAAAGTAGGTTAGCAACTTTGCTTCATCAAGCATAGTTCATGCAACTTCAATAAGAGTTCTATTCTTTCTTTCAACAACTCCATTTTGCTGAGGAGTTCCAGGAGCAGAAAATTCTTGCTTTATTCCATGGTTTTTGCAGAACTCTTCCATGATCAAGTTCTTGAACTCAGTGTCATTATCACTTCTTATGATCTTCACAGAATCTTTGAATAATTTATCCAGTTGCTTGACATGATCAATCAAGATAGATGCAGTTTCACTTTTTGTGTGCAAGAAATACACCCATGTATATCTGGTGAACTCATCCACTATGACCATAGCATATTTCTTCTTTGCAATAGACATGACATTCACTGGACCAAATAGATCAACATGTAGTAGGTGATAAGGCTCAAGAATTGATGATTCAGTCTTGCTCTTGAATGAAGATTTTCTTTGTTTTGCCTTCTGACATGAATCACAAAGGCCATCAGGAGCAAAAACTGATTTTGACAGTCCTCTCACAAGATCTTTCTTGACTAGTTCATTTATATTGTTAAATTAAAAGGAGAGAGTTTCTTGTGTCAATCCCAGCTTTCTTCAATTGATGCTCTACTCAACAGACAGATTGCAGAACCATCAGTACTTGTTGAAAGCTTGGCTTCATAAATGTTACCATGCCTATATCCTTTCAGAACAACTTTGCATGTAGATTTGCTTACAACTTCACAGTATTCTTCAAAGAAATCCACATGATAACCTCTGTCACAGATTTGACTCACACTCAGCAGATTGTGTTTAAGTCCTGAGACCAGAGCTACTTTTTCAATGATAACATTCCCAATATTGATATTGCCATATCCCAGAGTTTTTCCAATGTTGACATCTCCATAAGAAACACCTGGGCCAGCTTTCTCCACAAAGTCTGATAGCAGGGCTTTATTTCCAGTCATATGTCCTGAATATCCACTGTCCAGAACTAGGATGTTCTTCCTGTTGCCCTTTAAGTCAGCAGTATCAGAACTACGCATTTGCCATCAAGGCATAGTTTTCCTCATCCTCAGAATCTGAAGCATCTGACCAGCTTTTCTTCTTCGTGACAAGAGCCTTGCCTTTGTCACTTTTCCCTTTTCTGCAATCTAGAGATATGTGGCATTTCTCACCACAGTTGTAACATTTAACATTTGAGTAATCTCCTCTGTCAGACTTTCCTCCTTTGCCTTCAGATTTTCTGAAACCTTTCTTATCAGAACTTGCACCTTTCCTGGAAAACTTCTTTCCTCTCCTGAATTTCCTGTATGCAATCTTTGTGATCCCTTTCACCATAAGAGCACACAGCTTCATCATCTCCTCATCAGGGTCTATCTCCGGTATACTTTCAGTTTCTGAGTCATCATCACTATCAGAACTTGATGACTCAGTGTCAGACTTTGTGATGAGAGCCTTTCCCTTGCCTTTCCTTGAGGCAGCTTCTTTGGGAATTTCCTCCTCAGCCACAAAAGCAATTATTCTTGACTTTCTTCCATTCCTCTTGCTTCTTTGTTCCATCTCAAGTTCATGAGTCTTGAGCATCCCATAAATTTCATCAAAAGTTGTTTCATCAAGATTATAGTTATCTCTTATTATTGTGGCCTTCAAATCCCATCTTTCAGGAAGTGCTAACAGGAATTTAAGATTTGAATCTTCAATATCATACTTTTTGTCAACTAGTGACAAATCATTCAAGAGTTTGACAAATCTGTCATATAAATCAGTTAATGACTCATCAGGCTTTGAGTCAAAGTGCTCATACTCTTGAGTGAGTATCGTCTTCCTGTTCTTCTTGATTGCATCAGTTCCCTGACACCTTGTCTCCAAAGCATCACATATCTCCTTTGCATTCTTGCATTGAATTACCCTGTTTGACATGACATTATCAATGGCACTATGCAGCAAGTGTCTTACCTTTGCATCCTTTGCAATCGATGAGATATCTTCAGCAGTGTAATCATTTTTCTCCTTTGGTACAGACTTTGCTGGCTGACCTGCAACTTCCACAGAGAGTTTGGTTGGCATATGTGATCCTTCATAAATCCTGTCGAGATATTCTGGATCTGTAGCTTCCAGAAACATAGTCATCTTTACTTTCCATATGGAATACTCAGAAGGTTTCAACATGGGAACTCTTATAGTCTCATATCGACTATGGGTTATGGTTTTTGGAGGTTCTTCAGTTTTGGTGGGCTTGCTTGGAGTTTCTTCTTCATACATGATTGTTTTTGGATCTTAAACTGTTTGTGTGTTAACAGATAGCTCTAATACCACTTGTTAGATCACACACACTGTAGAAGGGGGTTGAATACAGTGTTTAGCACAATCAAATCGAATATATGAACTCAAGTAACAGAAAACAGATTTTATTCAACACAATAAACTCTGTTACAATATGGAATTGTCCTCTCTCAGTGATGAACAAATTATCACGAGAGCTGCTAGAGTTACAAAGAATAATAACTTCGATAATCGTAACACATATAGTGTAAACCCTATGCCTGTGTTTATATATTACACAGTTACAAGATAAATTCTAATTGATATGGAATATAATTCTGCTTCCTAAAATATATCAACTAGTTATCTTTTCTTCCAAGTATTCTATTCTTCATAGAATTCCTTCTTCATGCATAATTCTTTTGTTAGGTTACACACACACTGTAGAGGGGGTGAATACAGTGTATAGTACACTCAAATCGAACTTTAAGAACTTAAGTAACAGAAAACAAACTTTATTGAAACAATAAACTCTGTTACAGTATGGAACTGTTACCTCTCAGTGATGAACAAATATCACGAGAGCTGCTAGGGTTACAATGAATAATCTTTTCTAATAATGATAACACTTATAGTGTAAACCCTACGTCTGTGTTTATATACTACACAGTTACAAGATAATCGCTAATTGATATGGAATATAATTTTGCTTCCTAAAATATATCAATCAGATATCTTTTCTTCCAAGTATTCCATTCTTTACGGAATTCCTTCTTCATGCATATCTCTTCTTATGTTTATCTTGATCTTCTTTCCTTTAATCAGCTACTGTCCTTATCTGATTGTCCTTCAGCACTTAAGTTCTGATATTTATCTTCTGATGATTATCTCCTGATAACATAAGTACTGATATCCTTAAGTCCTGACTTCCAGTATAAGTACTGATCAACAGTTAAGTACTGATTTATCCTGTTCAAATAAGATCTGAAAGCTAAACATAAAACATATTAGCCATGACATTATCAAATATATCTAACAATCTCCCCCAACTTGTAAATTAACATAATATACAAGTTTAACAGATATTTGATGATGTCAAAAACATTAAGTACAAATGCATGAGAATTAGACTAGATAACTTCAACTTACAGTCCTTAAAGCTTTTACCAATTTCAACTTCTGATAACAACTTCAGTCTGTATAAATATCAGTATTTAAGCAGTTGTAGATCTTCGACTTGGCTTCATCATTTTCTGATCTCTCTGATGTCAGGAGTTATTCTGAGATAGTTCTTCAACAAACATTTCTCAGCATATCTTAGTTCATCAATCATTCTCCTTTTGACATCTTTAAGCTCTGCAGTATCTTCACCAGTTTGAAAGATTGCAGCTCTGAGATCATTGATCTTTGCTTTTCTCAACTCCTGATCTAGTCTTATGACATAAGCTTTGTCAGACTCCAGATTGAATTCAAGTCCCTTAATACCAAGATATGTTCTGATCTGTGCAGTATTAGTCTTCATATCAAAAATATCACCATTGTGATCTCTGTACTTTGGAACATATATGCTGTCAGACTTAACAGAATAAAGCCTTTTCTGTCTCTGAATCTGTTCTTTTAAGTAGTTTGCAGCAGTCTCTGTTATTCTGTCATCCACTTGAAGTAAGAAAAGTACATGCTCTAATTCTTCAAAATACTTCAATGGAATGGCATTTTGTCTTATATAATAAACCCTACCATCTGTCAAGAAATACAACATGATGTATTCTTTCAAGTAGGTATGGTAAACCATCTGTACAGATTCCAGTTGATTCAATCTCTCAGGAGTTGCTCCAATACCTGGTTCACTCAAGGAAGTTGGATCATTGGTAGTGTTGTGTACTCTTCTTTCATCAGCACTTCCCAATCCAGTTTTATCTCTAGCTTCCTTTCCAGTAACTACTCTTGCTTCAAAACCACTTGCAGTAGTCTTCAAAGATTGAGTCTGTTTTGCTTTAGTGAATCCTGGTAAGAGTGTCTTTGATCTATTTTCTGATATCAAGTTAACTTGAGCTCTGTCAGAGGTTACTTGCTTCTTCTGAATATCAGAACTTACAATTTCTTGACTCTGAACAACTTGAGCCATGTCAGAGGTTGTTTTAAGAACTTTTCTTGAAGTCAGAGCAAGATCATCCTTTTCATCAGTAATTTCTTCATCCTCAGGGGGTACAGAAACCTTGATAGGTTCACCAACCTTTTCTTTACCCTTGGATCTTGGATCTATCTGTGGTTGTGATCTAGCTAACGTTGCTTCAGTATGTGTCCTTTCTTTGATCACAATGCCTTTGAGTTTTGGAAGTGAATTTTTACCAGAAGCTTCAGATTTAGATGTGACTTTCTCTGATTTAAGTCTAGCTTCTTCTTCCTTTAAACTTTCCAAGTCCATTCCTGGATTTTCTTGAAGAAATAACTGTCTTGACATTTCCTCATCAAGATCTAGAAGTTCATCAGAACTTATCCTTTTACCAGCAGAAGAACTTATTCTTTTTCCAGTATCAGAACTTGTCCTGTGACTAGCTTGTCTTGATGTAAACCTTCTACCTTGACTATGACCGCTACCCATTCCAGAGTATCCTTAATCATCATTTCCATCATCCTTTCCTTGCAGTGTCTTGTTAGTGTTGCATTTGGACTTAATTACCTTCTCCCCCTTTTTGGCATCAGCAGGTAGTAAAAGAGAGATAAGTAATTCCACTGAGGATTGGATTTCAGTAAGTTGCGATTGCTGAGAAGCTTGATTTGTCAGAATGTCATCAATCTGAGCTTGTTGTTTCTCTTGAGTTTTCTCAATATAAGCAATCCTGTCAATGGTAGGTTGAAAGAACTTTTTCTTATCAATTTTCCAAACTTGTTCTTGTTTGAGAAAGTTCACCTGAATCTTGTGTAGCTCTGCATGAGTAGTTAAATGAAGACCTTGTAGATGTTTAATACTCAATGCAGTGACTCTAAGCTGGGTTTTTAAATCATCAGAATTTAACATTTCATTAGCTTTAGTCAAGTGCTCAGCAAGATGTATTGCAGTTGGAACACATGAAACTGAGTTCCATTCCTTAGTCCACTCCTGACCTGCAGAAGTTTCACTCCAAGGTACTGGTGCAGCCCCGGTAACAAACTTCTTTACCAGTTCAGACTTAGGAAGAGTCTGTTGAGGAGTATGTCCTGAAGGACCTGCTTCATCAACATCTACAGTTGGAGCAACATCACCAGTATCTCCAGCATTTGCAGCATCAGAACTTAAAGAATCAGTATCTTCTGATAAGACAACAGTGTGAGTAGTAATGGAGGCTTCAGCATCCTCTAATTGCTGATCTGATACTAAGTTCTGATCAACAGCCATATCCTGATGCTCACCTAAAGTCTGATCATCAGCATCTTGATGCAGAGAAGGTGTTGTTGATAACTCTGGAGTTTGAACAGCATCAGTAACAGGTGTTGTGGAAGGATTATTTGCTGTTGGAGCTTCTAAGAGAAATACTTCAGACACAACCAAGTGTTGAACATCAATATCAGCACTTGTGCCTGGATCAACAAGAGACACAGATGGTGAGTTAGCCTTGTCAGATACAGCTTCCTGAGATGGAGTTGATGGAGAAGAAGTGACTGGAGCAAATTCCTTGTCTTGTGAGAGCAGAGATTTCTGATCTCCTTCATTAGCTGCTTCCTCTTCATCATCTGAAACTGGCCTTTTTGCC